>NC_066357.1:3506657-3806657 GCF_024516045.1 Bombus affinis | reverse complement strand
CAAAGTTGCCATTTATTTACGTCGCTATCGCGGTTCGCTACCACTTTAATCTCTATAAAATAGACGGTAATTATCTGGCCAAATAATCAATTTTACGTATGCAATTAAACGGCGTAAAATCAATATCCGTAATCCAGTAACTTCGAGTGGAAAGTATGGAAATATACGAAAGTTTAAGAATCATCGCGTAATTTATGTTCATCTTTTCACGACTTTCTTTTTTATTTTCTGCGAATTTGCATGTCGAGTATCGAGTTTACCGCCTTCGACCATCGAAGTTACGGAAATTCATCGAAAGCTCGACAATAGAATCTAGGTAGAGTAGATATATCAAGTCTCGTGTAGCAGCCATTATACCTAAGGCTTATTGTAATCGTGACTCGTCAGCTCAGGGTTAATGGATCGAACGTACCATCTCTTATAATGGACAACTGTTATGAATGATCGATAATTACCGACTAATTCTACAACCGGTAAATCGATCTCTTGCGTTTTATTCTAAGAATACCGGCCATACAATGGATCGTGAGAATAATATCGTGATGACTCAATTTTATTGGAACAGCTAATAATTTCCTGGCATGAATTTAGCTTTTCATACAGATTACACGCGTTGCTCGCGTATTACTGAACGATGATATTAGGTCGTCCGGAAAGTTTCTTTCGTTTCATAAGGAAACAGTGGACGCACAACATTTTCCGTTTTATATTATTTTATCGAATTACGTAGGATTCATTTTGTTCTATCAAAATAAAAATCACAACGTTCGGTTGATTAGGTTTCGTGTTTGTATAAAAATGCATCGTTGGGAAAGACGTGTCTGTAAAAGAAAGACACTTTTCGGACAACCTAGTATATACTGTGGTACGTATACCTTGGACTAATGATCGTTTTAAAATACATCCTTTCGCGTATATTCAAACATATGTAGTTCAAGTTATAGTTAGCAGCATTTTCCAATTTTTCCAATTTTTATCCGAACGCTAGCAGCGAACAATTATAGTGCTTCAGAAACTTATGCAATAACCGATAATACCACGTCAGGATTCTCGGTGTAATCCACGCGCTTCCAAGAAAAGCATTGTGATCCCTTCGATACGGCATCAGTCGCCACGCAAGCAATTTTCTAAAAATTCCTCTCGTGTCAAAACCGCCTCTTATCCGCGATATCTTTTTTATTGTTCCTGACGTATAAAAATCGGTGCAAAAGAGCTGTAGAATTTTGTGCGTCACCGAACAAAAACATATTCGAATCTTTGAACATCGAGTACAGTCACTGGAAGTTTGTGATTTTGTAAAAGAAATACAGAGAACTATTTTTGAATTTGGATATATAAAAATCCACAGAGTACACTGAAGATATAAAAACATAACAAGATACGTAAAATATCCCGAGTGAAGTATTCGTTACAATATCCAGTAGGTGAAACAAATTTGTAGTTAGCTGCCATTTCTGAAATAACGCGAAATATCCGCGCTATCGTTCAAATATAACAAGAATCGTCTGAAAATCAAACTGCTACCTTGAGACGTCTAAAAGGCAGATACATAAAAATAGTCCCTCGATAACCCGTGTCCTTTGCACATCCATGACACATGCCAAAATGGTCGCGACCTATTCTAAAAGACAGTTCTGTAGAAGAAAGGACGTATCGTTCTTAGCCGGGTCCCTTCCTCTTTCTATCGCTCGCCATCGTTATCAAGTTCACGTTAGCATTAATAATGCAAGCTGGCCAACCGATCGATGCTTCTTTCATGCTTCCATGGAGGTAGACAAGGGCGAACGAACGGAAAAAATTGCTCACCTGAGACATCAGAATGGCATCATCGGATTCAGACTCTTCCAAAGACTCGACCAGACTCTCGCGACTCGCCAGTACCTGGAAAATGCGAACACTATCGTTCATGTACCTACATATGCCAAATAAGACGTCGTTGGTCAACGAGACAGAGGAATTTCGAAGACACGGGAAATGGCGTGAATCGTGAACTTATTCGTGTGTGACTTTGAGTAATGGAGAGCGAGCGGAAGAGACTCACACCGAGCAAATCGAGTTATCTTTTATCTGTGAACGCGCAGAGTTTGCTTGAAAGTGCAGGAAATATAAGTTGACGAATGAGTTGAAATATGTAAAAGTGAATGCTGAATTTGCTTTATGGTCGATGTCGAAGGGCGATAGGGAAAAGAAATCTAAGATTTTAAACAGTCTGATACATATTTATACCGTGGAAGAATACAAGATACGATAAGAAAAGTTGCACGATATTAGCCAACAGATATTACAAAACGGAACATTAAAAATGGAAAATGATCGCATACAAATTTTACTGATCACAGTGTGAAATTCTTTCCCATTATTATATTCTCGTTTCTCCTTTAGCGTCGATTAATCGGTCCTTTCGTTCGTCCTCTTGTCTAAATATGTGTCCAAATATACACGATGATACGTGAAAAAGGATTCAAAGAGCAGACAGGAAGTAATACATCTTCGTATTTCGATCGAATTAGCTGGGCTGTTATAATTTTATATAGACACAGACAGACGTTATTGTTCATACTGAAAACAGCTTATCTGTTATCTATGTTCTTTGAATTTGCTATTGGTGGAAAGGCGAGTGTACTTTGATTGTTGGAATTATTGCGTTTGAAATAGAATACTAATGGTATCGGTGGATGTGAAGTGATGTAGAAAACTGGGACAGAGGGTATAGGTTTTTTTTTCCTTTGGATATAAATAGAAGAAGAAAGTGGTACGTGGTGATTGGATGGGTTAATGAGCTTTATCTTTGAGTGAATTGATTTTACAGAATGTACCTCTCATTCTATACGTAGAATTAAATTTGTAGATTAAATGTTAAGAGTAAGAGAATTGAGAAATGAGATTCCAGAGATATTTGGGGATTGTAGAAGATTTTTAGGTTTAGTATTTAATCTGGAATTATACAAATTTAAATTAACAGAAAACCTTTACTTTGCGAGGAGTCGCTTTTGCTAATTAGCTACTCTCGGTAATGAAAAGCATAAGAAAATCTTCTTTGGAATAAATGAATTATTTTTCATTCAAAGACATGTAAATAGCGTATCTTAGATAACGAATAATGGTATAATAATAATAGATTCTTATGACTTTTTCACGTTCCTAGCATGATGAACAAAAGACCTAGATGAACGAATGTATGAGTTTTGTTTGTACGAAATTATGAGTCACCATACGCGCTATACTCTGGAAAGGAACGAATTATGCTGGTATGGCGTGCAGACTGCTTAATGAAATAACGAAAGCTGGTTTTAAACCGTGAATGAGCAAACTGAATTGTACCGATTCGTGGAAAATCACCGTCCATTATTTTCTTTCTTTTTCCTTTCCCACTAAATTATTATAATTTGCCATATCGTTGTTCCAACTATGTTAAATTTTCAACCGCATAAGAATTCTGCGATCGCTTGAGTTTTAGTTAAATCGTGAAAAAGGCGAGAACCGAATCGCGAGAACCGTGAAAGAACCCTCCAGTACCAATCGTTCGACTTTCAGTGAAATCACGGAATCGCCATTAATCAAACCTAAAGAGCCCTTTCCCCATAAAAAATAATTAAATCTCTCGCAACTTTTAGATACTGGCATTTGATTATTTCAAGGTTCTTCCATTCGTTCCTTATCTCGGCTGATAAAAAGTGGCTGAATCTTGAGGAAATCGTTCTCCTTCTCCCTGTGTTCGAGGTTGGCCTGTTTGTAAACGGGCAACAAAGAGACTTATCGATTCGAACCTGTAGGAAGGGATTATCCTGTCGACTTAGCCTAAGCGCCTCCATATCCTGATCGATGTTTCGTGTTCTACCAGGTGTCAAGGTTAGAATGGAATGCGACGGTGACGGCTGACAGGCAACGACCACATCGACGGCTGCCACGCTCAAGGTCGACGGAATCCTCGATACCTGGTTGTCGTTTTCGCTGCCGCTGCGTCTGCAGGCGTTCGTTATGATCGCTGGAACAGAAATTATCCGACTAATCAGAATCTTGTTATAATCGTACGAGTTCGAATCTCTCACGAGTGAAATTCCATCTCACGTGAATTCCGTTTTAATATTATCAAAATTAATTATCCAAAAAAACCTGTTTTACTTCTCGCCTATCGATCGAATAATAATAAAACATCTAATGGCGTTTGTTCAATTTAATTGCTTCATCAAATAAAAAGAACAGTTCGATGTGAATTTTCAACGATCATAGCATTTTATTAAGATAGCGATTCTATTCGACGGACTCTTAAGGATTATAATATCGAGTTATTCCATTTATCGTTTAAAATGCGTCAACCGTGCATACCGCATTTCATAGCGCAGTGGAGGAAAGATAAAGTATAGTACGCTTCTTAAAATATCCGATCGATCCGGTTAATTTTCCTAATTGTCGGATTACGGATGTTTTATAGTCGATCGTGATGAATTGGCAATATCTAAAATGGTTTTTCTTAGTAGAGAAATACACGTCGAGGGATAGCTATATGAAAGGGTGTGGTTCGTAACAAAACAAACTGCAAACACGGGATGTTTTTTCACCTGAGGCTCCGTTTTCGAGATAATCGACGTCGAAGACGATGTAACGTCTGCGAATATCGCGTTCTATACTTTTTCTTTTCTATTTTCTGCTATCGCTACGTTTAATCGTCAATTTTTCAATCGATTGAATTCCTATTATCGTTCTTGAAGAAGAACAAACACTGGCATTTTTCAAGCATTCCGTCGAATCGATATAAAATAGAAGAGAAACGATTTAGATTTTATTGGACGGTCGTTACGTAATTGGAACACGCGTGTTGATTCCTGTTATCGCCGACTTGTTATTTGTTATCAATTGCGTACCGTGTTTCATTTTGTTTACCGTAATATTAGTCACAATTGTTACAAACGTTTAGACTAGTGTTTTAAGAGATATAGATTTCTCCATCGTTCGGTAATTCGCAAATCTTAATCCCCTTACAGCTGTACGAACTATACCGTTCTCTCGTTCAAAAGCTTAGAATTTATGTCACTGGTTGTGTAACGAGGATTCGAGAAATAAAAAGTAATTGTTTGGTCGATAGCAACAGCTCGATATTCGTATGCACGGTGGACAAAGTTTGGTCTTATCTGCAACTCGAACTAGTAATTATTTATCATTTGGAAGTCGCGTAAAGCATATTTATGTTCGGAAAGAGAAATGCAATAATACGACAATACGACGAATCGAATAGTTGGACGATGCATTTTCCTTTCGAAAAATTCATCACGAACGTTCGTGATGTATATTCTTTTGAAAAGAAGAGAAAAGAAAAGTGTGCGAAAAGAATTGCGTTCTTGCAAAACACACGGTTGACCTGCCAATTATATATATTTATATATAACGACATTTTTGCCTTGCTGAAATATGATAGAATATATTCTGTTTTATTTCTCATTTCTCATTTTTCACGTCATTAAAAATAAATTCGCATTTTCCTATTCGTTTTTCGTGGAATTGCGAAGGAATTATCCGATTAATTTCTGGATATATCCAGGCAAAAGAAATATTTTTTTACCTCTTCACCCGTATTTTAAGGTGTTCTTCTTTAATATGTACGTAGTGCGAGCACGTATACGTGTGCACAAGCAGAAGGTTTATTATGCGCAAAAGTTGTTCTTGCACGTGTCACCGCTTGAAAAACACCTTTTCAAGCGAATTCTAGGGAAAGCAATTAAGCGACAAAAAATATTGATATATTTAAGGTTCAGCTGCTGATTACCCCAGCTTTTTTCGGAAGCTTCTCGCTTTTAAGAGCTGGAGCTATTTTGTAGTCGTCCTTTTCGATCTATATCTTGCGATAAATTGCTCATTAGCTTACGAATATCGATATCAATATTTTACCAATTAATTAGAAAGTCGTTGCTTTGAAGACATTAACTAGAAAAATTCCGATTTTAAGGTACAAACCTAGAAATACTATCCGGACAACTATGAAATCAAAGATATCTTAAATCGTTCGCACGAATAAGACGTACGAGATGAAATAGATCGAAAGTAATTTAAAACGTGTCATTTTCTTATTTTCTGTTTCTTTTTTTTTTTTTTTACGTGGGCAACTTTACTCTTCTATTATGAAAGAGCCTCAACTTCTCGAATTCTCTGAACGAGCGAATTTTCTACAGCGATAAAACAGAAAACCTCTTATCTAAATATCTATATGCTTTATGAAAGAAACATTTTCTCGGCTTACCAGGTGTCTCGACTTTCGGGGCACGTTCCATCTCCTCGTCCTCGTTGATCTTCATACCTAACGTCAGCTTTTTCGATTTAAAAATGTTGGACAAAAACACTGCGCCCTTGCGCTTCACACGATCGTATCGTTGAGTGTTCTCCGACGACACGTGTATCATAATTCGCCTGGAAATGACAAAAATGCAGCTGGTTAACTGCATCGGGCCGTACGAAGAACGTGCACGGGGCAAACAAAAGATAAAAGGTGAAAGAAAACAAAAGGCAGAGGAAAACAAAAGATAAAGGAAACTACGCTAAATTTATATGCCTACGTTGGCAAAAAAATTGCCAGCAGTAAATAAGAAAACAGCTGATTAACTCCATCGACGCTTATTAACAACGCGTATAAATAAACCAAAGTAAAACGATATCGCCCGACAAAACGTTCCATTAATATGTGATTCGATCTGGCCGCTCTGGCACGAACTTTCCTTTCAAATCTACAAAAATGTTGGAAACGTTACTGCGGTGTTACTATAGCTCGACGTAAATATTCGTGTTCGTGTATATATCGATACGATCGTACGATGGAACAACTTTTGGAAATACGTAAAGAGGAAAAGAATCTCGAACTTGTACGTAGTTACAGCTTTTTTCATTTCTATTTCAACGAATGCACAAACGGATTATCCTTGCGAAGAACATTTAGAAACGATCTATTAAATATGTTTACGGAAATTCTTATTAATGCAACGTACGCGATTTTTACCCGAGGGTACGACGAGCCAGAGCAGAAAACGAATTCTCGTATCTTAAGATATCCGGCACGTGTGCCATTTCCTCCGCTCCTCACTTCATTTCCACTTTATCTAGCCTATCGAAACCCATCCACCTTGCTGTCAACGACCGCGTTCGTCTGACAACGCAAACGTGCCGTATCTCCGTGAAAGAACAAAAGAACGAAACGATCTATCATCGAGAATCAAAAACAAAGCAAATTTCTATTCGGTAAAAGTCCTAGCCACTCCTTGCTCGCTTCTCCTACAGAACGAAAGGTTCATCGTCGTATAACGAGCAACGTCTGTGCACTACCCTGCCCACGCCGAGTCCAGCAATTTGACTTTTGATGTTCCAGCGGTTTTCCGAATAAATTTCCTACTCTTGTAGAAGACAAATCTTCTCTTAACAACGAATGGGTTTATGTAACAATTAAATCGACTTGTCGTGTTACTGTGGCGGAGGCGAGGAAGAAACAAGTGTGTTATCGGTTGTTTGGTTAGAACGTTGGCGGAGAAGAAATTGGAGAAGCGTTCACGATGAACCGCGATCGCATTGCCAACTGCAGCTGCAGGAGGGTGTGCTCCGCGGCTTCTCGTAGGATTTTGCGCAGCTGCAAGTGGCTGAAAAACGAGACGGAGGGCGAGCGATCAGGGGTGGGGGCGTGCGTGATGCGATGAAATAAGAATCAACGATGAAAAACACCACAGTATCGCGGCGAGGCAACCGCGAAGTGTTTCACCCCTTAACGTTCGTATCTTTTCCCTTTTCTCTTTATCCGATCGTTGCAGAATCATCAGTTTTCTTCTTCCCATGGATTTGTCCCTTGCTGCTATACAGGATGTTCCAAAATTCCTAACTAGGCTTCTTCGGTACGTATTACGAGTAGGAGGTACGTATTAAGGGAGAAGAATATGAAAAAGTTCTCGGTTTGTATAACACGCGAATCAACGTAAGCCATTAACAAACCATTAACAGAAGACTGACCGCGGTAAATGATCAGATCCGTTGCTCTACGAAGTTAAAGTTTGTAATTCTAATCGTTTCGATAAATCAATTTTTCCATTTTCGTCAATTTTTTTGTATCGCGCGGTTTAGCGTTTACGTTCTTATTTAATATAATTTTCCTCTTCGTGAAAGTCTAACAATACGAGGTTTATCCGACGATCTTGTACGCTATCGTTTCCTTATTTTCGTTGTAAGGTTTTAGTAAAACTTCAAACGATTTATGGTCGTATAACATCTCTGCTTGTTTGCTAAATGAATCTTTGTTGGAAATAAATTTGTATCCTTCGTAGGTTATTTTTACGCCGTTAAATCATCATTGGTATAAACCGGTACGTCTATGTTACATTTAGAAAACGATCAACTATTTCCGTTCGATTCGGTATAACGGGAAATGCGGAAAGTTTTAAAGTATAGGTCTTTGCTATCACCAGACTCTATAATGCTGTTTGCTTCAACGAATCGAACGAATAAATCACTGCTAAAGGCATACAGAGTTGTAAGGTATAAGGTTGGCCGCGCGAGACACGGACTTGAGCGTTAAAGGGTTAAAAGTGGCCCTAGTAAGACCTCTTTCGAGATCTTGCTTTACTTCCCTTTCGATCTGTCTCTGCATCGTGACCTACATATCTTCTACTTCCTAGAAACTTGGTACGCGTTGACAAAAGAATGAGAAATTTTGTTTGATCAATGAAGATTGCAGTTTACCTAGAGAAGTGGTTGGTTTTAACAGACTTTGTGTTTTACTATATCGAGTTGCACTCAAGACGAACAGTATAGTGGAAACGATGAAAACAGAGGAGAAGAAGAAAAATGTATAAATAGAAGCAGAAGAAAACGTACATAGTAAGATGTACATGTACAAAAAGCCTAGTCGTAGATCGTTAACGTGAACCCAACACCATCCCCAACAAACCTACTCGAACCTGCTCTTTTCTCAAGCTGTCGCTACCTTTCTGACCTACATTATCTAAACTCCACCATCATCAAACATACGAACCTCCACTCTACATCATCTTATATCAAGAAACATCTCAAACATCATCCATCAAGCTCTCAAGGTACATCTTCACTATGTCCTTCATCCGTTCCATTTCGTACACGTGTAACATATACACGTACGAAAGCATTCATATGTTTTCCTCCTCAGTCATAGTCCTCGACGACGAAGTTTCCAAAGGTCGCCATTCTCACGGAGCCGTCCATCCAAAATCGCCCTTTCCAAAATTCCCAAACTTCGCCACTATCGCCACCATACAGCGTATACGATGACCCTACAGCACCTACGTCGTCTTAAATCAACAAACTGCTCGACCAGCATCCAAGCTCTCACACCTATCACAAGCTTCCCATAAATTCACCCTCCTCGTCTCCCTCGACCAACTGTTCAAGCACCAGCATCGCCAATCGCACGATCATCCCACAGATTTTTCGTATTCGCTCACGTTTGTATATCTGCTACATTTATAAAACCACCCATACACCTAGGCTATATTTACAAAAACACTCATACGCATCCTATATTTACAAAAGCACCCATACAGCCGTATAGTGGTGCCCAGTCATCGTCCTGGACGTTCGATCAAACGGTTCCATCCAGCTCGTTGCACGCAGACACGCGACTCCGGGATCTCGTCCACGAGGGTTGTAGACACGCGAGTAGTTTCCACGGTGTTTTTCCACGGGAACATCCCGGTGTCGGCGGCGGATCGATCGCCGTCCACCGCCCACGGGACGTTGAATCGGGGACGTTATACGCGTGGCCACGTCACCCTGCTCCGCACACACCCCCTCCAACCCCTTGGTAGTACTTACTTCCCGGCGCTCCAGGCTCATCTTCCCCGGCACCGATCCTCCGCGCAGCACGTCGCCGGTGAACACGAGCACTGGGTCGCGTCCGCGTCGCGACTACCGCGTCCCGGCGTCGCCGCTGCGCCCCGTCGCAACCGACGCGAGTGGCGACGCCGCCCCTGGACACGCGCACTTCTACACCCGAATCCTCCTTTCTTCCTACTCTACTCGTGCTTCTTGCTCGCAACCAGTGTCGCTGGAGACTTTGCAGGCTTGTCAGAGACGTAGAACGAAGTTTTTCACGTGGACGAGGAGGTTGGTTCTCGTCGGTTCTCCAGCCTGGAAGGGGATGCAAGAAGTTAGCTAGGTTTCCTCATCTTCCATTTTGAATTTTCGGCCGTTTGTTTCTACAGGGTGTGGCTGAAAATGTTGCTCCTGTTAGACGAAATGGAAGGATCGGCGAGGAGGAGGTGGAAGAACTTTACTAAAATTTGATGAAAGGAACTTTAGGTAGAGACGTCGTTTCTCGTGGAAGAATTGGCCGAAGGTGGAGAAATTGAGGCGAAATTTGATGAAACGAACGTCGGGAGGAAGAGGTAATTCTTTATATAAAGATAGGTCAAGGGTGTGGAATAAAATTTGTTCGTTCATTGTGGAGAAAATCGTCGTCGCTTAATGGGGTATTTATGTTTTTATAAAATAAGTCGAGCAAGCGTGCAGAGATCCTTGGAGACTGTAATACTCGAAATCGATAGTGACACGAACGTACGTACAATCTTGAGAATTTAATGTAATTCGATCGAAATCATCGCAGCTAAACCACGACTTAATTTTTCATTAATTTTTCGCGATAAGATCGAGCAGTCGAATAAAAGTGCATGCACTTGAAATTTAAGCGCTCTCGGAATGATTCATTTTCTCTTTTCTCGAATTAGCGTCGCTAACAAATTCTGATCTACGGATAAACGTAATTGTTACTTTATAGAGTGTGAACGAGTCGCTTCAATGACTGATTCAATTATACGTTTGGCTACCGTAAATCGTTGTTGCGTCGAATAATCTCCACTACGAAGGACTTTCAAATATTGTTTCATCATAAAGCGAACTAATTTAATATTTATTTCATGTATCAGTTTCTACAGACTAGTTCGGCGTCTGGCTAGCTTTGCGTGAATAGTATCAAACGTATGCGCATAAATTGAATAAATTACCTGAACGCGCGGTTCAAATGATTCGAGTAGACTTGTAGTAGTGCTTGAAGATTTCCATATACGTTTCCAGAAACTTAAAGAATATTATTACATATCGATAATATGTAACGTAACGCATATATTTTGAACGTTTCATCGGTCAATCGATTGTATTTCAACAAATTACACAATTTTGTGTGATATACGAGTTTAGTTTAGATGAATAATTCGTGTGATAATCCCTTGAACCTATCGATAAGCTATCGGTAAGTAAAATCTTGGAAATACCCATGAAAAATTATCGTAAAATATGTATTTTATAGATTACAGGTAAGGAATTCCCAGCATCGAAATGATAGAGAAATTATTCCTAAATACTTATTCTGATACGATAAGAAATCATCGATGGTATTAGTTGTGTTTTTGTAAAGAATTGTGTAGAACAAATTGTGCAATTAAACGACACACAATTTCAATTCTATGATCGCATAAATATAGGGCAATAAATTTGTAAAAATATTACAAAATTTACTGGTAAATGGTCAGAAATAATGACCACTTTAGTCATCGCAATTTACAAATATTAGTGACGGAGCACCGATAAATGCTATCGAGGACTTACTTCGCAAATATCTTCAAGTACTCTCCAAATCGA
Source organism: Bombus affinis (assembly GCF_024516045.1). Taxonomy (NCBI): domain Eukaryota; kingdom Metazoa; phylum Arthropoda; class Insecta; order Hymenoptera; family Apidae; genus Bombus; species Bombus affinis. The sequence goes on along the minus strand of NC_066357.1, from coordinate 3,795,026 downwards.
TTTTCCCACTGGAATTTGATCTTCCGTTTCCACGTAGCGAACAACGAAATTTTTTTCCACTGATTTTATTCAGCCAGAGTAGGATAGTTCTCGCAACTCCATCGTAGCGAAATCTTTCACGCCGAATCACAAAATAGGCACTTTAATTTTCTTTCGTCTCCTCCGCACCGCTAGACCGACGAGACATTAAACACGTCGAGAGACGTTGTTTCTCACCAAATGTCTCTATCTTTCACTTTCTATCATTTCTCGAAATAAGTTTAACGTTAACCGTAACAATTTTAAATCAGATTGCGTCGGCGAGATCGTAGAAAGTAGCTGATGGGAGAAAACTTGTCGTCCGGTGTTCGACTAAATTTCCACATTTCGAGGACACGTTTTCCTTCGATCCAACTGCGATATAATTGTTACATCCTGCTGCCAGGCCATTCTCAATGCCACTGATTGTGAAAACGTGCTACGAACGTGCGTGTATCTCGAACGTGCAACGATAAGAAATCATCGCGAAACCATCGAATCGGAGCCCGCACGTAGCTATACGTCGACCATCGATTGCGTTCCTCCGGCCAGATTATATTCCACACGTGCTTCTCTCGATGATGTTTCGCGTCTGTGCCTGCCGCAAGTAGCGTAACGCGTCGATATTGACAAACCAACTGGTGTCTCTCATTTTCGGCAATGATCGATTGCTTATCTGCTCGTGAGCTTTCGTGAATAACACGTTCGATACTCTTTGCAACTGGCTGACCTATCCAGCGGCATGATAAAAGTCTTTTATTCCTCTGCATAAAAAAAATTATCGTGCAGAAATAAGTTGAATAAATTTGTTTAATGCGTATACTGTCAATGAGGCCATCGGTGACGAAATAAAAAAAATTTTCGATAATCTTACGCTCTTAATATTATACCAACGATATACGTAATTAATTTTGAGGACGAAGGTGTAGCAGTAAAAAAAAAAAAAAAAAACAATAGTAAAAATAACGAAAGATCGAATCGCGTTTGAAATAATGAGTTACATAAGTTCAGAAATTGTCGTAAGAGATAGATTAAGTAATTGTATCGAATAAGGTTGTAAGAGCTTTACCGTTGATATCGCAGTACAATCTTGTGTCCTCGTTGGAAGACCGGGAGTAATAACTGTCATAAATAAGAAGCGAGTCGGATTTCTTCTTCAGTGGCGGTGCAACGATAAGATGATAAAATAAATTAGTGCAATGATAAGTATTCAAAACAATGGTTAAAAGTAATGGTAAAAATACAGAAATGTATATGCATTCGAACGACATATGTCATTGTAGAGGGTTGAGAGATCTCTTTTGTCACGTCGAATCTGTTAATATCGAAATGTTCGAGAACACTGAATCAGTTATGCTCTGTTCATTTTTAGAAGCACAACGTTCTACTAAAGTTCCAAACGAACAACGACAAGCTAGTGGCATTTTCGTCGTAAACAACGAACTTGCTATCGGTATAATGGTAAATGAAGGTAAGGTTAATGTTATTTTAATATAACGATTATGATAGTAATATCTAAATAGTAAGATAAGGATCATAAAATAGGATACAACGACAAGGAAATGAAATACGTAAAACTATATGGAATCATTGGTGTACCTACAGGTGAATATGCACAGGGTGTCTCGCATATAACAAACATTTAGTCAACTTCTAAAAAGAGAAACTAACTTATAAATATGATTTGTAAACGTCATCTTAAAGGCATAATGTGATATCGTAGCCAACATTGAAACGATTTCTACGACAGATGACACGTTCTTGTAACCTTGCAGTGATAAATCAGTGAAAATACCAATGTCGTTTCGCTGCTCGATTCTTTGTTAAAATTAATTCGTATCGATACTCGTCCCTGGCACCTTTTTGCTACTTGTCAACAAAGACAAGCCATTATCAGTAGCTCGGAATTGTTGCCCCGTTTATTAACAAGAAACGGAATTCGATCGTTAAATATACGTGAATACATCGATGAAAACGACCAGAACTTTGAACATCGAAAGAGGCAAATGATACGCCGCTGTGTCATTATTTTCACGCTATTCTGATTTAAGCGAAGTGTCTTTACTCGAAGTCAGTTTAAGGTCATAATTTGACCCGTTTAAGTCAAAGTAAATAGAGTGGTTCATGTAAATGTCAGACGCGTACTAGTAATGACCTTTAAAGGAATCACTTCTTCAAACCGTGTGAATTTGTTTTATTTTATTTTTAGTTTAACAGATAAGGAAGGACGTTGTTTTATTTTCCTCTCGATTATCGAGAACAGAATAACGCGTTCTCTGAATTTTCGAATTGATTCTTAGCTTTAGAGTGATAGACGTTTGTGGACGTGCGCTATTTAAGTCCTTAGATCGATAAAGCTGTAAATTGGCGAATAATCCGCTAATAGAAGTGGAAATTGACGCGAGTATTTACTGAGATTATGCGTGTTATCGCGAGCACAAATTTCTCTCTACATAACATGTACAGGGTAATGTTTGATTACGTAACGCGATATGCAATCGTTTCTAGAAATGAAAAATAAGAAAAGGAAGAAAAGAACAGTGAGAAAACCGTAACGTAGATAATTAAGAATAATTACACTTCGTAGCCACGTTATTACAGCGATAACTCATAATAAGAAAAATCGATTTCTTCCTTTAATTATTAATTAATCGTTATTAAAAAATCGATCGTAAAATACGTACTTGCAAAATCGACCACTCGCGTTTATTATACCAACGAGAACATCTTTAACGACCTACATATCAATTTGCCATCGCAAAAGGAGCAAGAAGAAAAGATTCCGACTTCTATGAAACATTAGTTGAACTATCGTCATTTTAGAACACTCAAGGGAATGAGCCCATCTAAATAATGAAAGACTACTCTTTTTCGTTCCTCTCTTCCTTTTCCCTTCGCGTTTTTATGATTACGAGAAGAGTAAAGGAACTTTGATAGATATTCAACGAAATCATCAAATAAATTGAACGTCGTTTTACCTTACGTTTAAGAGGATGCTGGCGGCTATGCGCAATGAGCACATACTTCTAACGCAGCCAGGCTGCGCTTTCAGAGATAATGCGATGATGAGAACTGATGATAGCGATTACATCGGTCGCACGTGGAGAATACGATCGATTTCTATTCTGCAAAAGTGAAACATCGCTTTAGAAAAGATGTCTTCTATTCGAATAGCTCTATCCGCTCGAGATTTGTCGTTGCCTCTGGTCTCATGTTCGGTGCAAGCTGTATCTATACCTGGTTGAAGTTAGTTAGAAATTTTCTACAAATATTTTATTAAGACTTTCTTAATTACCGTTTGTTTGAAAATTATCTAGAATGAGGATAAGCGGCAAGAAAGCTTGAATAACGTTGTTAAGTAACGTCGTTGCTTCCAGAGGAAAAAATATAAAAGTTTTTCTTTCGAGAAAAGATCCAACAAAATTTACAACTTGCTAAAAGCAACCGTCCAATCCAAAAACGAAAAGTTTGTTAACCGTTCTTAAAGAAACAGAGAAAAGACGTTTTTACGGAGGCGTAAGAACCGAGAACTAGTCCTGTCGCTAATTAAATTAGTATTATATTATATTAATGATAATCTCCAATGCTTTGTTTTCCCTGACAAGAGTTCTTTCTTGAAAAACACCGACGAGTAGAAATAATTTCCATTTAAGACGCTCCGTCTTGCCCGTTACGATTTTCCTCTCTGTGTCATTCCTTTATTTCCTGCTGTGCAATTTCGTAGAATTCTAAAAAGGCGAAACGAAGATTCTCGAGAGGCATACGTGCGCTCGATCTACCGTAAAACACTGTACATACTGCGTCGGTTCTCGCGTTCCTCCGCCAGCATCGAACAAGGTGAACGCGATCGAGGACAACGGAATTAAAAACGTAGAAGAAGGAAGGGAAGAGGAAAGAGTAACTGGGAAAAAGAAACGCGGGGTAAAAAAACGAACCAGAGAAGAAAAAGTAAGAAAAAGAAAAAAGGGAGGTAGTAGGGAAAAAAAGAAGTAGAACAATGTCCTCTTTGTTCCATTGAACGCTCGCGTCGCCTCGTTCAATCCGACGAAGAAGACAAGCGCGCGCGCTCATCTGGGGAACGATCACGGTTCAAATGCTCGTTTTTCAGTAGTGAAAAAGATAATATGTACAAGACTCTGAGCTGACGTTTGACTTCTTCTTTTTTTTCTCTCGTTTTCTCGTTTCTCTTTTTGCTCATTTGCTTCCTTGCAAGTGACACGTGTTTCTTTTTGCTTCAACTGCAACAAACTGACCATCGATCTTTATCGTGCTCTCGAATGATACTGACTGAAATCTGCGTGTGTGTGAGTAATTATGCAGATGTACGTGTTTCCACGTGTCTATGTTCCACGTACGTGTCGTATATATAACGCGTGTGTGTGTATTTTTTTTTTTTAAATCGGTGCAAAGCAACAGCAACGAGAAATAGTCTCCGCTGTAATGATCATCAGTCATCTACTTCTCTCTCTCTCTCTCTCTCTCTCTCACTCGTACTTCATTCGTTCATATCTCTTCTTTCATTCTTTCTTCCTAACAAACACACATGCACTCTCTCGTTACTGTTTTTCTTTTCCAGTTTTGTTTCCTTCTTCTTTCTCTCTTTGCTTTGTGTTTTATACTTAGCTTCTATCGAGTATGCGTCGAATATGATCGGTTGTTCGGCAGAATCGGAAGACGGTGGTTTTTCTGGTTTTTATTTAAAAAAATACAGGTCCAGCACGCGGTATAACGATTCGTCTCGGTTCGGCCACTTCTTAACGTCGTGACCGGAAGTTCTAGGTTCGGCAGCGGCGAATGCGTATCCGTGGGTCGACTTAGGCGAGCTTTCTGGTTTCTAGAGCTTTTAAAAGGGACGTTTGCTTCTCTTTCTGCCGTTTCTTGGCTTTACAACGTGCAGGTTCGTTTCGATTTTACAATACGCAGAAAGGAATCGAATTTTTGGAATGGAATAAGCATCGTACGTTTGATACAGTGAAATTTTTATTAATTGTTCCATCTTCGTGTATCCGATTTATATATTAAGAATAGAATTCAGAATATCTCACCCAATTTTATTTACGACAGAACACTTAAGGGAACGTAATCGTGCCGATTTAAAAATACAATAAATAGAGGATTCTTTTCTTTTCATTTATTCTCATCTTTTTACTTATTGCACCAAAATCCCTACGACGCAAACGAGAATATGGCGTGAAAATTTGATTTTCGTGGATTATTACATGGTGTTGTTTCAACGAATATATCCACTATCTCGAAAAATGATCTCGAAAGAAACTTACAATTAGCCTTCCGCATCTTATACCTCTTTCCTCATATGCATACTACACACTTACTATCAAGATACAAGCTATGACAAAGAATTCCACTTAAATCTGACATTTTGAACACAATTGCCACCTGAAGCTCAACTTTGATCTTTCTTCTAAATATACATATATCGTATAGAGAAAATTCGACTCCTTTCCATTCTGTCTTAACAATTATACTATTAGTTTATCGACAAAAATAAATCGTATGATAAAAAATCTCGCTTCTACATCGCTACAGCAACGAAAGACCATAAAAAGACTTTTAATCATTGTTAGAATATTTATTTATATTAACCGCGTTTTATTCAAAAAAACTATTTATAAATGGTTCCTCGTATTTTTCGTTATAAAAAGGAAAACAGGGTTGCCCTCTATCGAAACATTCATTCAGGCTCGTTTATTTGTACTTATACGGATCTATTTCCCTCGACTAATCGTGTAATATCGTTTAGAAACATACTTATTTCTTTTCTTTTCTTTTCTTTTTTTTTCTTTTTTGTCCTCTTTCGGGGACTCCCCGAAAATTCATCATTCGCCTTTGCGCGCGCGCGCTTTCAAAACATACGCTTGCACGCATGCGCGTACGCGGTTCGTTCTCCACATAGTGGATTTTCGTCGAAAAATGAACACTTGTTTTTCTCAGGATAGGGCCGCACCTACGTCGAGCAGCGGGAAATCGCGAGGAAAACGTAGGACCGGGATCGATTCGCTGTGCGGTCAACTAGGCTATATGCAAATCAAGCTGCCGCTATTTAAAACAATAGCGACAATTAGTACACGTCCCTTACTCGACGTCCAACCCTTGGAGCTTTAGAAATTCTTGAAACTCTACGCCTTTCACATTCTTCCGAGAATCGAGGACGAAATTCTAAATAGAGATTCTTCTTCTTTTTTTATTTTTTCTAGAATTATAAATCCTATGAAAGATCTTTGAGAATATTTTAATTTAGAAAATAGCTTCTTCGTGAGTTTTAGAATTTACATATACTAGGTTCTTTTTGAAGCCTAATTGAAGGTGTTAGTAAGGTAATTAGCTAGTTTACCCGATTTTTAGCTTATCTATCGCTAAATGCGTGTGTGCGTGTGTTTTTTAAACACAACTAAAGGGATGAAGCCTAATTAGAAAGTTACTTCTTCCGCTAATATTACGCGCATTCTTCGTGAATGCGATTCTCGTAACAGAGAATAACAGCAAGTGATAAAGAAACAAAGTGAAATTTAAGGAATATATGAGTATACGATCGAGCCTCGCACAGTTACAGAAGGCTCTGCGTATTAACTTAAAAGAAAATTCACGAGACACTGTTTTCCCATTAGAAACGATTAACGATAAAAATAAATAGATAGAGACTTTATTTTTATGCTCCGAGGATTGAACGACGATAACATTATCTCCTATTGTCGATTATTTAAGTACCTAATCCAGAGCTAATCGCTTAGCTCAGAAATCGAGAGGGAAAGCATCGTCGAGAATCGAAAGACGATGCGTTTTCGCTTTGCACGCGTACTTATATACGCAGTTTATTTTCTGCTCAACGATAGGTTCAGCGTGGTACAGTGGCGTTTTCTTTAGGAACAGTTCGTGAAGGGTTGATTGCAAGGGAAAAAAAAGGAGGAGGAATAAAAAGAAGGGGAAAAAAGGGAGGAAAGAAGAAGTAAAGTAGAGGAATTCGCAAAATAGCGAACAGCGATTCTTTCGACGGGAGGCGACGAAAAGTATAGAATAAATCTACGGTGTGTGTACTCGTGTCTGCGTGTACGTGTGTATACGTGTGTATTACTGAATACAATGATATTACACAGATGACACGTGGCTCTCTTATACAATTATGCAAGCAATTAACAATCAAACTCTATGTAAGTGTGAACGTGTCCAGTGTATGTATAAGTATTGTATATACGTAAAGATTTTTTTTAGGCAACGTACCACGACTCGCGCATACCTATATTCGTAATGATAATGCTCGATTAATTAATTACGAATCGAATAACGATGAATCGATGACGATTAATTAATAGCGGTAATTTATTTCACCGCCAAACGCTTCTCTATCCGATATGTGTTAGTCGAAATAATATTCTACAACGTTCGTACGGACACAAGCGACACATCGATACATCATCGTATTTACCATTCGTCGTTTTGCATTATAATACACGTAGAAATTAATTCATCATTATTTATGTATAATATACATCTGAAAAATCACAGTTACTTAAAAACATCTTGGCTTCTCGCTTTGTTATTCCTTTCCCTGTCATTCATTCGCGCTTAAACACATTCACACGTAATTCACATTCGCCTATTATTTATCTATTTAGCTTTTATCCGGCCGAACGTTCGTTACTCTTCGATCATTCTTCTTTCTCTTTCTCATCCGTGCACGCAAGTACCTCTTTAAACCTCGTTAACAAGCACGATCAACGTTTTAACGGCTAATTTTCACGAATGTATTATTCACGTACGTCTAATATTTCTTCCTTGACTTAGTCCTTTGCTGTTTCTATCGATAGAAAAGATCTTTCGCGTAAATTAGCCCCCCGTAATAACAGGTTATTCTTTTTACGGCTCCTATTTACTTTATCTTCCTTTTTTTCTCTGCTTTACAAAACGAAACATATAAACAATACAACACATACAAACGAAACAATGTTTTAATTTTTGTGTCGCTCGATGAATATACATCAAAGTTTCAAAAGAAATCGATAATTTCTCCTCTCGACGTTATTCGAATACAAATCTATAATTAGCCGGATAGATGGAGGATAAATCCAGTTATAGAAGGTTAAAGTCAATATCTATTTCCTGGACGTTATTTGGCTTAAATATCCCTCACGTGCGTTATACATATATCGGCGATATATGTATTGCGAAATTAGTCGATGCTCGTAATGAAAAATTATCGTATCTCTTTTTCTCTTTTATTATTTAGTTCCTTTTCTTAATTGGGTTGTAACATATGAAATGTTTATTTATGAGAGTATTAAGAGAGTAATAATTATTCGAGCATTAGATGCGAAGCTATAGGGGAAATATTAGAGTGGAATTAACTCGTTACTTATATCTTTCTACTTGTATTAACTCGCTAAGGAACGATATTGTACCAGAAATGGAACAGTAGATAATAAAATTCGATTTATCGATGCGCGGAATTTATAACCAATACAAAAATCAACAACGTGCGAGAAATAGATAATTTGAGGCTCAACTAAACGATAAAATATTTGACAACGCTTTTGGAAATAAAATCAAGCGATCCTACTTTGGTCTTTCTTTCCTTCCCTCGTTTGAACGACTTTGTTTAAGGAAACTAACTTTCCTACTCGACAAATATATACGTTTCGAGAGAAATTCGTATAATCGAACATATCATAAACAAGTCTTTCGTAAATGGAACACGAAGCATTGCAATTATTCATAAATAATTGTCTCACTCAAACGATGAACACTTTGTTTAACAAAATGATCTAAGGAAACCAAGTAGCCAACAAATGTCTCATATGTTACAATCCAATCACTTTCGATCGATTAATTTATACTTTTAGAAAGATATTGTTTACGCGCTACGACCGGACTCGAGAAAAAAATGTAACATAACAGCGTTGGATACTTCGCTACATAAGGAAATTTGCCATAAAAAATATTTGACACGCTACGTACGAAAATATAAAAATTTTAAACAATAATTTAAAAAAAAAGGCTTTCAACTAGCGCCCTTATTCCATTTAAAAAATGGCAATATAAAAATTTATATTATATATTTTATCTGTTATCGTTATATCGATTATCGCCAGGCCAATTCAACTCGAATCTCTGATTATATTTCGCTTTCTGCGGAAGAATTGGTCAGTGATAATCAAAAAATCAAACAACCATCGATCGTCCACTCGCGAACTACGATCGTATCAGAAGCTGATCGACCAACAAAGATCTAGCTCTACGTTCAACGTTATCCACTGAAACGAATCGTGCACCTTCTCTTTTTTAATTACTATCTTCCTTTTACAGTACCTTCTTCTTCGTACAAATTTTTCCAAGCGCACGATGTTGCTTTTACAAAGCGCCGGAAAGTACGGTCCATACTTTCACTGAATATTTCATCGAATTTATTTCGTGAATCGTTCCTATAAAACGAGATAAAACGCGATATTTATACAAATGTCTTCATATCGGCGACGAGAATCGAGGACTTGTGAGAAAAAGTCAGAAGACGAACGCGAGGATACGGAGAAAGTTCGTTTCTCCTGAAACAATGTCTTTGAATAGTTATGGGATTTGCTATAGGTGAAAGGATGGTATTTAGATTCGACGAAAAAGAACAGATCGTGGATTCATTAGGCAGTTCTCGAAGAGATCGAGCTTGAAGATCGTTTTTATTCGAAGATCGAACGACGACCAAAAACATAGGAAAGTTCGAGCGAAAATAAGAAAAAAGAAAAAGAAGAGATGCAGATGAGAACGTCTGTCCAACGACGGTCTGAAGATTTGATGAAGATCTCTCTTAACACGTTGACTGCCACGACATCCGTATTCGGGTGTCAGCAAAGTTTCGGGTCAGGCCACGTAACCCATATTCGGGTGTCGCTTACTCGACTACTTGCGAAGGATCGTCGTAGGTATTTGAAAAGATATTCCATAATAATAAAACTGTTGAATTGTTATAAAAGTAATAAATTAAAGAAAAATGGTTAAATTTAAATGGTTAAAGAAAAATTAAAGAAAATGGTTTATTAAAAAATTATTTAGAATGTAAAACTTTGAAGCATTCTATCTATACATAATCGAGGTTGTTCGGAACAATTTGGAGAATAAGTTGTTGTTTTCTTCAAATTCTTTTGTGCCTCTGTTCGGTCCATTCGACGTCTTTTATTCGCATAACATAGTTTGCATGCGCGTCTAATGCTTCTTCCGGAATCTTATGCTGATTCCATCGAAGACAAGGATCTTTTGTATTTTCAGACAACTCTAACAATTTTGCAACTAATAATTGTCTAAATATTCTAATATTTATATCCTTCCTTGTTGTAATTTTGTAAATCGTCAAAGCGTTTACAACAGAAATTCCCAGAAGGAGTAGAATGCCAATCATTTGATTCCTTTCCTAATTGTAGCGAATAATTTGTACCACACTTTCCTTCGTTATATTCAACAACAGCTGGTGGTCTTAATGTTGCGAACAAACGAAACGAAAGATCATTCTTGCGGCCACTACATGATTCGCATTACTAAAATATCGATAGGAGTACCTGGCAGAGAACGCTTGGTACTGCTGCACGCGTGGCCTGACGGAGATTTCTTTGAAAACACGCATGGCAGTGAACGTGTTAAAGAAGAGAGCAAACATCGCACGTGACTATTGATATCGAAATAAAGATTCGATATCGTGACATTGATGTGTTCGTCGGGTGACGATCCTCTCGTCTCCCTCATTTTATTCCCTGCTACTCAAATCACGCGTATTGCCCAGGGAAATATTTTAGAACGAAGTCGATCGAATTTTCCCTTCATTCTCATTTGCACTTCTGTTCGTTCATCAGACATAGGAATATGATCAGGACCAGCGCAAGGCAGGTTCAGCGCGTTCACCGGAACCGGGCCCCAAAATTACCCAATTAAAAAATACCAATTTTGATTAACTTTTTACAAAATGATGATATTCAACATTAACAAATGGAGAACATTTTTTTAGTGGGGATGATTCAATTTAAAAGAGTAACAAAAATCATCAAAGTTTAGTGTAACTCCATAAAGTCCTCATATTCTGGAAATTGCTTTAGATAAACAAATCCAGGCGCTTTCAGAGAAATGTACCTCTTAGAGAAATTAAACTACATTAATAGTTTTTTGCAAAAGTCGTACGTGATTACAGATTTTGTACTTTCATTGAACTTTTGCCCCTTGAAAGCGAATTATAGATGCGAACAAATATTACTTGGATTTGTTTAAAAAAAAACTGCTTATAAAAAATATATGATATGTAACAACATTTGTAAATAAATAACTCTTCGTTGTAAAATTTAAATGTAGGATTTGAATGTATATTCAGGCTCCGCAAAGGGTCACGCCGGCCCCAAATACGATGACTGGTAAAGAGAAAATATAGAATATGGATTTGTTCAGAAATAAATCACGAAAATTTACGAATACACGGTGAAACGTTTCTGGAAAATATGGCTCGATGAATGTAAAATAACCGAATATTGTAATAATGAAACGTCGAACTTGAGAGACAAGAAAGATGGAAGAAATTCGAGAGAAAAAAGAGAATGTTTGTAGCAGACTGAGACACGCTTTTATCATTTTTTTATCACCAAGATAAAATTGGATACTGTAAATATTGATATAAGTGGAGATTTGGATAATCGACCGTTTGTGAAGCATTGGACATTTGGAATTCACAACTGTCGACTCGTCAAGGATTATCGTCGACGAAAGAAGACTGAAACGAATGTCAATCCTTGGCAGTGTTGGTATGAAGCGTAAACGAAGCTTTCAAGGAAAGTTGATTTTAGATAATAAAGAATGCGAGGAATGCAGCGCTACAAAAAATTTCGGTTGTCCGTTACTCTCTTAGCACGTAAAATATACACCGTTTTATGAGATTAAACGTTATATCATTCTCGGTTAAAGCTTTTTAAACATTCAGCGATTCTTCACGCCAAACAGTAATTAAAATGTCATGAATGAATTTGCTATTTGTCGAAAATGTATTGTCCATATTCTCAAATATGTTAATTATAAAGAAGCGACGAATAGAGTCGTAAACGATTTCAGGAACGTCTACGGGTCGTATCGAAGATTCACTGCCCGCACTGGGTATATACTACACACTTGTCCTTGACACAATGATCACAATAAAATTATTAATACAGATATATACGTGTATGTGTATATATATGTATGTATATGTAATATGTATGTATATGCATATATATAAAGAATTCAAGTAAACGGGCATCGCTAAATAATGATTTAGTAGTCAATGAAACATTTGATGTACAGTCGACACCCGTGTGATTTTAACGTATAAATGTGTGTTGTCTGTGTCTAACTATCAAAGAGAAGTCATAGACATATTTCTGTATTGTAATACGAAATTATTCCTCGAGAGCTGACGTGTCATCTCTAGAGATTATATCCTACCTAAATACTTTTTACTCGCTAAATGTTCGCTCGAAAAAAGCTGAGGATAAAAAAAACGAGCCAGTGGTGGCAGTAAACTTCATTCAGCGTTGGTGTCGCCGTTAGTTTAACCATATTTAACGCGGACGACGACAGCAGGCGCGACTCAACTGAATTAAAACATCGATCAAGAGCTATTCCATTAATGCTAAGGTCAATTATGTACAAAAATTTGCTTTATATATTACATGACGATTTCGATCCGCCGTTAGAATGAATCTCCGACGACGAATACCCGGCAGTTAAAGGAATGGTGTCGAGCGCCGTGCACCTTCCCTTAGGAGAGAACGTTGACCTCGCGCGGTGAGCTACACACATTTAAAACGCTACTCGTCGAGTTAGGCGTGATTTGACTTCGGGCTTCATTCTGTGCCTGTCGTATTGCCTCCTTATACGGACCTCGTTTCTTCTTGTTGTACCGCGTCTAAAACAGACATCGATCGATATTCACAATTATTATACTGTTACTTTACTACTCTGCAGCAACTAGAAGTTAGAATCAACAATAAATCTAAATTGCCATCTTTCTAAATGAAATAAATTTATTTTTTTTTTAATTATATATATGCGTATATGGATGAATAAGATATCTACCTTGAATGTTTCTAAAAATGGACTCAACTGGTCGCACGACATTAGAGAACTTGTCGAAGAACCGTACCAGGCGACGTGAGCCTGCGGTCCGGACGACGTACCATCCTCTTTACAAGAAACTGTGATGCTGAGAACCTGGAAGAACAAACACATATTTTAGAATACGATATTTATTTAAGTTGAATACACATGATCATACTAGAGAACACATATTAAAAAGAATATCCAGCAAAATAAATGAATATCTAATAATGCATACTTTTCCAGGCCACCAAGGAAATCCATGAATCTTTCCCCACACCACGTCACCAACGTCCATTCTTCTACCGTTAGCAGTGAGGCAATGTTCGACAGGCGTCGCGGCAAGGCGCATCATCAAAGGATGAGACTGCGGTGGAAAGTCCGGAGCAGTTTCGCCGGCATCGACTTCAGGTTCCTGTTCACTTAGTTCATCACTGCTTGCACCAGGACTTTTGCAACCCAACGAAGAATTACTCACAGGATAATCACATCTAGCGTAAGCGTTTGTATTCAATCTCTTCAGAGATATGGATAGTTTTTGCTTCAGGCACTGCTCCTTTATGGCTGTGTACGATTCGCTGCCCGGAAGGACGTTCCAATTCTGCTGATTCTCGGTACTTCCGGATTCCAAACAAGACTGCTGATGCTGCGACTGTTGGCTCTTGTGTTTACGGTCTTCCTTGTGTTTCTTTTTATGCTTCACTTTATGCTTGCGACGGTGATACGATAATGTGTCGTACGTGGGATTGTAACTGTAAGAAAAGTAAATCATAATTAGTATCATATACATATATCTGTATCATAAATCCAAAATACGGTAGTTACGAAAAGTATTTGATCGCTATTGTATTTATCATACCGTTTACACGCTAATTAATTAGGTCCAAATAGTATATTCGTATCGTTTAGTGGTACTCTCGTAGTGATACTATGAAAATGAAATGTAGAACCCCATAAGAGAACGCCTCATTAAAAAATAAGAATATGTGCAAATACTTTTTTTGTAACCACTATATAGATGCACCGATAACTGGTATCTTAAAACGGTTATTTTACCGCGGAGATCCATTGCAAGGAGATCTCGCAGGCGAAACTCCACCGAGCATTTTCCTCCTGGCCTCTTTCTTAGCCTTCTTTAGTGCACGTTTCGCAGCCTTAGCACTGGCGTCCTTTACACCCTGTTTCTGAGGATCTACTTGCTCCTGTCCATCTTCCTCTCCATCCTCACGATAATCATAATCGTTGTCAAAATTCCTGGGCAATTCCAACGGATCTCTCTCCGTTTCTGTCTGCACCTCCTCGGCTTCATCAGTTTCCTGCTCGTACTCCGGATCCTGAATCTTGGAGGGTATTTTCAAGACAGTTCCTTCACCCTGAGCACCGAAAGAGATCTTAATCACTGGTGTGGTTCTAGCTGTCCTTGTCGGATCTTCGAACACTGTCTCGTCCCATAGATCCTCCATAGATCCGACGGATCGCTTCTTTCGCGGCACACGACCCGTTCTTGGCCTCATTGTCGAGTCCGCGGCCGCGAACGTTTTTTTCTCTTCTTCTTCCGGTATTTTTGCACTTTCCACGGAGGAGCTGCTAAGTCTTCTAGGTGTGGCACAATACGCCATTGATGGGTTGCTATCACAATCCGTTGATTCCATGCGTTCCTCTGTTGGCTCCATCGCGTTCGCCGATGAGTCGCCCTCCTCGGCTCGATTGTTCCAATACGATGGGCCAATCTTCACCTTTTCTGCAGGAGAAAAAGAGAAACAGATAAATGACGAGGCTCGAAGAGGTTCCGTATTAGTGTTATTCTAACATCCTTAGTTGGTTAAAGCAAAAGTAGTTTCGTAACATTTATCTTTATAAAAAGGAAATCATATATACGTATGTCTGTATACGAATATCTAAATATCATATCATCTATGGAGTTTTGTAAAGTATGCAATACTTTCTATCTAGCATTTTTCTTGATCTGTTGCAACTCTTCGTACTTTTTTCAGAGATAATTTTGCATTTTCTCAAAACTTTTCACTCGTCATATATTTTTATAACTATTCCAGATAAGCATACGATTGGAGCATTTTGTAAATATAGAAGGATATAATCTTGTGTCAAAGGTAGCTAGTTACATCTTATAAAAGGACATTTTTACGTCAATAGTCATGAATATGTCACATGTATATCAAACATAGATAATTACAATTGAAGAGTAATATAATAAAAATAATTAGATTATTTAGTTTGTTAGAAATATTATCGTATTTCTTGCTTAATGAGGAGTTTGATCGTTCAATTATCAAATATAGTAAGTTTTATACGGCTTCGATTTTTGCATCACACGAATCTTTCTTATTTTAATGATCCTCCTTGTACATTCAGCTAGTCGTAATTAAGTGCAAATTATGGGTGTTACGCGTGTATTCCACGGACGATCTTATTATCTGCAAATGGACCTTATGTAATTCGACTATCGAAGCCTGAGATAGTTGCTTTAAGCACCTTTTCCGAGGACAAGCTTCTAAAAGATTAAGATCACGTGTTATACGAAGCACTTCGTCTAAGCACTTCAAAAAGCAAAAACTCAATAACGCAATGAAATCTTTATACAAAAGAAGAAAACGAAATTTATATGTATAGAATTGTATAACAATTATTTCTTCCATTTAAAATAAGTTTAAAATAGAAGAAGGTGGAGAAACTTTCTTTAAATGAAAAATATTAACCATTCGCTTGCATGGCATTGTTGATTTCGTTTGGTTGAAGTCTCGAAATTTTTGGGATGAGAGACGGTCCAAGCTTCGACGAATCAGGGCTGAGTGCCGTAGACGACGAGGACTTTGCTGTTTGATGAGATGACACCGTGATGTTCTCGGACTGACACTCGGAGAACAGTATTCTCGAGGCTTTTTGCGGCTGCTGACCACAGCGTCGATCGCTTCTTCGAGTGGATCCATGGCCCGTGACCTGATGAAAAATCATGCGTTTTTACCGATGCGTAAAACTCATCTGACAACTACTCCATTTGCAGTTCCTCGCCGTCCGATTTCCAATGGATTTGCGCTGGGAAGATATTTCAATGGAATTTTTTCATATAACATATAGCCAGCACTGAAAATATATTTTAAGAAACTAAAATGCTAATCGCTAAAGTGATATAGTTATTTTTCAAAATAAGCTATTAGTCATATTAAAATAATTTCCATATGATTCTATATGCTTTCCAGGCAACTTTCCAAATACTGCTAAGACATATCAGAGATTTGTCATAATGAAACATTTAGTGGTAGGTTTTCTTCCTTTAAAAAGTTTCAAGACAACTGGTGAAATTCCAAATATAAATCACGATATAATGTACTTCGATGAAACTTCTACCTTCTGACACGGAGCCAGCGAAATAAACTATCTTAAGGCTAAACACGTGTACTGTACGAGAGAACGCCAGTACCTAGCAAATGTACCATTAGAACACTTTGTGCTCAAGCGAAGAAGAACTCGAGAGGCAAGTTGCCATGCCCGAATCAAACTACTATCGCACAATGTAAGTGCACCTCTTGGAAGACAACGCGTTAAGTTACTTTTCCTCTAGTTCAAAATCGTATGACTTTCTTCCTTCTGGCGTGCTCATTCGACGAAGTTTCCTGCAACACAATTTACTCGTTTCTTTCGCTCGATGCCCGAAACTTCTCACAACCTATATCAAATTTGACGGTTTTTACCATCGTAGCATCACAACAATAATTTTCTTTAAAAAAGAAAAAATCTCGATGAACGTTAACGAAGTCGTGAATCCGCGATTCGCGTATTTTTTTGTCGCGTTGGTTAAGTTGGCTGAGATCGTTCATTTCGAAATGACGGAAGATTAAACGTGATTAATTAGTTTAGCTTTCTTTCACCGTTATTACCTTCCTATTATTATTCGAAAAATGTAGAGGGATTACAATGAAAAACGAGATATTTGCAAGGGCTCGAAGCTTTAATATTTAAAGCTTTTGCATAAATTTCCACAGATTTAAAGATATCCAAAAATACGGTTGCGCGATATTTTCACCAGATATGCAAAGTGTCGTTAAGAGAAATATAAAAACGAGCATCCGACTATTCGGTTGTTCCCATTGAAATTAAAAGCTGATAAAAAATAAATACAAATGTAAATTGATGTAAATTTCGAAAGAACACCTTTAATAAATAAAATCGAAAAATCCTGATAATCCAAGCAACAAGTTGATTCAATCTCGCCAATTAATGGATTAATAAACATCAGGAGCACGTTACTAAAGCAGAATCACAGTACAGAGAATCTCCTCTTATCAGTCTCTCACACATGCACACGAGAAAAAGAGAAGAAGAAAATAGGAAATATTACCTGCTGTTGCTGCGGCTGCTGCTGTTCCTGCTGAATCCCGTCGTGCTTCCGTTTTCTGCTGACGTCCACGTTCTCGCTGTTCTCGTTGCAGATCGATCTACACTTGCTACAGAGCACCTGGCGTGGCCTGAGCCTGACCGTTGGCCGTGCATTCTTGTACCTGGCCGGCGGATTGATGTTCCTACGAAGATCGACTTTCGCGGTAGTCAGCGAGTTCTTCCTCTCTTGAAAGTAGCTGAATCGAGCCGCTATCGTCGCCAATTTGTCGCCATCCGGGTCCGGTACAGGTTCCGGGGGTTGCACGCCACACGGTAGGCCTCTGAAAATAACCGTGCACAATGAATGATTGTTAATGATCGGTCGATCAGTCGTTGAATGTTACCCAGTTTGAATAGAGAGTAATTCCGGAGATTTGTACACGTTACAGCATTATATGCATACTTGTTTTATGAATGATGTAGGCGTTTATAATGGATGTATAAATTATATCTGTTTTAAATGATCACCGCTGGAAATTTGTGCATACACAGTGACACGTATAATCGCGGTAAATACTGTGGTATACGTGTTAGTTCCGCTACTATTAAAGGATTATGCGACAATTAGGAGATTAACTCTCTAAATACGTAATGTACGTGCAGATACGTGATAAGCGAGTGTTTAAAGTAAAAATTAATGTCACGGACAAATAACTTGTTTAAGGAATTTCACATGTATTGATGTAAAACGTGGCATTGTTGGAACAATATTAAGGGATATTTCTTATTTTAATATTTGATTGAGAGAAAACTAAATTCCTTAAGAAACTTCACGACGCCTGTTGATCGGTGTGTATTTACTTAATATCAAGCATGATAGACAAGTAGCGTCAGTGTATGCTAATTATCTATTATTACGAAAGTATCGATATTATAAAAACGATGCATTGAAAATTGGCTACACTGCTGCAAGTCGTAATATCCCAACGTTTCTTTCGCTGCCAGGACTCTACTTCCTTCCCGAAGATTACGATTTCATTTTATTCCTTGAATCTTTCATTAGAAGGATTCAGTATCGGATTGGAAGAAGACGAATCGATTGGGTTAGTCGGCGAGCTGGGAATTCGAACGCCACGTTGCTGGATTATCTGGGTCATTGATAGACTGTATTTCCTTCCGAGCTTAACAGTTTAATGTATCAAGTTGTTTATGATAAACTGGAAAACCTACTATAAATTGATAATTTGTTCTGATCAACAGAGCGCGATTAAAAATTCGATATTGTGTAAGGGATCGAAAGATAAATACGAATGAAACTCTATTCTACATTTAACGATCTTAAGAATGGTAGGAAAAGTTTATTACGATTTTCATTGCTTTAATCGTAATTTAATCCAGGCTTATGCTTGTTACGATCTTTTTCGAGTATGTACGCGTCTGTTATATTTTGTTTCTACCTCAGTTTATTCCTTAAAGTTAGATCTTAATTTGCCATCTATAGAAATATAGCTAGATATATCTTAATTTATTATACAGATTATAATATATCATGTCATTTCAGTTCATTTTGTTTCGTTACTCTAAGGCTTATCTGCTAAAGCGTTTGTACTATGTTTGCCTCTATGCTATAATATGATACAAGCATGTGTTTCCTTATAAATAATTCCCTGTTTTTGCTCCAGTCTTTGGTATTTCGTTCCAGTTCTGGTTTTGTTCTTCTTTGATTTCTCTATTCATCCAAGCAGAAAGCTCTCAACTTCGTGCCTCCCTTTACGAAGTTCGCTGGTTCTCATTTATCGGGTTTTATCGTTATTTTAGTCGATTTCTAATTGATTCCTTTAATTTCAACATTCGAAATAATAAAGATTAATACTATGGGTTTTGAGTTTCCTTCACAGTTATTGAAAACACGACGATATTTTTAGAAAATTATATATTCAGCTTTCTCGCAATAGGGGAGTGATTATATGTGCCAATTTATTTTCCACGCTCCATTCTAATTTTGATCATCTCTATGCAATATATTTAGATACATACTCAAAATCGTTATGTTTAGCGTTGTAAGCAAGCGAACAAACAACCAACGAGAACTACACGACCTTTAATAACTATACAAAATCGGATAAATTATCTAATAATACCCGAAAATAGTAACGCGTAATAGTGTTGTAAGAATAGAAAATGCACGAATATTTTAACAAAATTCAAAAATATACGAATCTACAGTCACTGAATAGAGGATCCCACTTTCACAGATAAAATTAAACGGATATTCTATTCCTGAAAATCGGGAAGATTTGAGATTATTACAAATTTTTACATTCTACAAAATCTTAAAATATGCAGAATCTATTTCTGAAAATACTGACGGTATTATTTAACAATTATTTGACAATATCGTTGGAAAATTCGAAATGATAAAAAGAACGAGAAGAAACTCTAGCGTATTGTCCATCGTGTTCAAGTAGAATGAACTCTTTACTCGCCAGACAGCCGTCTCATGTATTGACCCACTCAGGTATACCACGAATTCCTCCTCCATAATTCTGGTACCTGGACGAGCTCGCCATTTTGAATACCCTAATCAACTAATATGTAGAAGATCTTAAGAAAAAAGGATTTAATGATTAACGGATTCACGGAAACACCGAAACTTTCTCGCATCCAACGCGTCTTACGACACGCTAGAAGTAATTTAAAGACGGATTACACTTAGAGACTAATTTTAACAGCATGTTTCAACTTTTCCTTATAACGATTCCCTGGAATCATAGTTTCTTATTCTTCCCCTTTTTGTCGACGGAATGTGAGTCATTAAGATATTCGTCAGTGCGTGATGAAATAAGAAGAACGCAGCTGCAACTGAGCAGCAACTGTCTCGACTCTGTCGAAGCATATTTTCACGCAAACATCAATTTCTGTACATTAGACATGATTATTCGAAATTAAATGTGAAATATATAAATCGGTACTAGTTTATTTATTCGATAATTTAAGATATAATCTACATCAATTAATTCTACATTAATATACATATTAATATACACTCCTACGTATCTGTTCTATCCATTAAAATATTTTATCAATATTCTATCGTATCATCTCAGCATTTGTATTTATTTATTAAATAATCTCGCTAAGACTTACTCTATAACATTAATATTACAAAAATAGCGCTTAGTACGATAACAATATAACGACCAACGATTTCCTGGAGGCTCATGTAGTACCAGGTAAAATCGAGCGTGTAATATAAACTATACACTCGAGAGCATAATAATGGACAAACTATAGAACGTTGAATGTGGCATTAAAAGTGTTTTTGATATCACAATTACATACATCCGTATGTATACTTTGGACAAAAAGAAGAATCAAAGATCCATGACGTATTTCATGGAAATTACGGTAAAATTACAGAGGTAGGAGGGGGGAGGGGAGATAAAGTGGAATCGCGAGTGCGCGGGTACACGCGTTTAATGAAATGTAAGAGGGAAATGATATTGATCCGGGTAGATCGAATCGCGGTAAGATAATGAAGACCTTTCGTAATGAAAGTACTATTATCATAATAGCCTTCCGAGACTACATCCGAGGCTAGCGATGAAACACGTAAGCAGCTAACCGACAGACAGCGGCCATAGTGAAGTCATTGTGTGTCTGGATTGCGTTTTCGTGACCGTGGCTCTGGCTAAGCTTCGCGAAGGGACCTGCTAGAAAATAAATAAAAAGAGGTAAAATAGAATTTTTACCGGCACGGTAAATGACGAAACGAAATTGTCAGATGTTTCAAGCGTGATGCGGCGGATTTTTCAACAAAAAGTTGCAAAGAGTGCGAATTTTCCTGTCTCATAATTCCACCATTACTTACAGAGTGATGCACGGAGCGAGCATGATACTCTGTAACATTTTACGTAATTAAACGGATACGTTTTCTCTTCCTCTCGTTTTGAAAGATTGTTTCAACCCTCGGCAATTTCGTTCCAATTAATATAATTTCTTTCTCGATACCGACGTGTTATGACGGTAAATAGAAGTTAATATAACGGAGTGAGAGATGGTTAAATCCGTAAATAAAAGTCTAATTAATAATAGAGTTAATACTAGCGAATAACAATCCTATTATTACCAAGTAAGTTTTAATCCAGAAAACTGAGTGTCAGTGATGAGAGATTAAATAAATTGAAATCGTAGACAATGTTTCCTAGAAACTGAGCAGTATTTCCTCGCTTCTAGTTCTTCGCTCTATTGTGTCTAGATTACCGTTTCGTGACTGAAACAGACCGAACTCTAGGAAAAATTAACTGCAACGAAATAGAGAAATTTTTGTTCGCTTTGTTCACCTTCCTGTTCAATTTCCTGTTAAAAGATCGCAGAGAAAGAAAGATGATCTTTGTCCAGGTAGAATTACAGGAAATTGGTTGTATAACATTGTCGTATTTTCTTGTTCTTGCTTTTCCACCGCAGAATAATTATCATATTAATTTCAGAGACTTATTTACGTCAGACAGAAATGTACAGATGTTTTTATAATACTTCGTGCGGAGGAGCTTTTTAATTACGTTATTTAACCGCGCAATTTCACTCGTCGGCGATGTTATCTATCCTACAAATCGTGACATCACGAGACTCGGACAATTTGATGATTGCTATAATCTGACTCATTATTGGGGGATTTCGAAATCGTGCTCATTACAATATAACAAATATAATCTAGTGGACTCTTTTGTCACGATATATCGAATTTTCATTGCACAAATATCGTCTGTCCACTAGTAGAATTTCACTTTTTACATGCAACAAATACTTTTAATATAAAATACCAACACGATGCTAAAAAACGATACTTCAGTACCTAATTTCTCCCCTACAAAATACCAATTCCACGAAAACCTAATAATCCGATATCCTTTCTCGTCAACGTGCATACACGTACACATCCATCCTGGAAAACCCTGTCTCGTCCATAAATACTCTTCCACTATCCTCCAATCATCTCCAGCCTTCTCCAAGAATCCATCTCGCCTACGCACTCTCGAAAAGTCCAAGCCATTGATAAAAAGATTCTCCGATCTTTTATTATGGCAGCAAATATAAAGAGGAAAAATCGAATTTCTCGTGGACGATATTTCAGCGGTTTCTCCGTAAAGAAACGTCGAACCAAAACCACCCATCCGTGCAACGAAACGACCGATGACCAATCCTTAAGACGAGTTTTCCAGGATCGCAATAGGCAAAAGAGCGAGGATAATGCAGAAGCTAAATTAGGTTCGAAGGAGCAAAAACGCTGTAACTGACCGCGAGCAGCGGTTTCATAACGTCGAAAACTATTTGTGCGATGCACGGAAGCCAGGGCCAGAGGCCTCTGGTCGAAAGATTATTGGGCAACGGTTGCCTGAACGTACAGCGACTAGCCAGGCATTCGCCTAAGCCTGGCTGTTTCGTGCCACGGGAACAACACACAACGCAGCCAACAACGTGGCCGTGGTATTGATTCGAAAGGAACGGACAATAAGCGACGTTCTGACGGTGTATCCATTAATATTTTCCGGCTTTTCGATACCGGGCGACCATCGAAAATTCGTGGACGGTAGAAAATGAGAGTTCCAGATGAAAGCCAGCAGCAACCAGAGGGTCGAAATGAAAAGAACGCAAGATGAAGAAGAAGACAAGGAACGAGTCTTCCAGCTCGGTGTATTCTCTCTGATTTCTTCATTTTCTTCCCGCTACTTTCATATTATTTTCCTTTTTCCCTTCTTTTTCCTTCCTCCTCTAGGTTTTTGTTTTTGTTGTTTAGAGATGATAAAGGTTGAACAGCGTATGTGTATGTGGTTCATTTTGAGATTGGTTGTGTGCGCTGTATCTGAGATTATTTTTCCCCAGCAATGGTTTGTTATTTTCCTGTTTCACCGTGCGTATTGTTGCAGCGAATGTTTGGGTGCTGGATGTTTTAATTTTGAAGATCGCGGATGAGATTTTTGGTTCGGAGAGCTTTTTTATGTGCGCGCGTAGGTTTGCGTTTTATCTGTTTTTTTAAGAGACACATGGTATTTTCTGCAAATACCGTGCATATACGAAGGAAGAGGAAAAAGCTTTAATAACACAGAGGAATAGTTGCGAATATAATAATGGACAATTTGAAGTACCGAGGAAAGTAGCTTCGTCTTTTATAATTTCCATTAATTGTAACCATAAACTCTTTATTACTTTCATTAATTTGGAATTCTCTGGTGGATCATTTTTACCGTTTCTGACCTAGATTCGAAAATTCCTCGCCCTTTCACGGTAAAAGACCGCGTTTCGTAAGGATTTTTCAATGAGGCGAGAGCCAACGGGCTCTGCTATTCGTTTATTGTTTATATACACACGTGAACGTCTTATGACGTCCCCGTTTCCCAGGGCTTCAGCGTTGCACGACTCGGTGAGTAATTAAGGTAGCTACAATTAGAGACATACTAGCCGAAATGAGTAATGAGTTTCAGCCGTTGGATGACACAGGTATACATCTCAACCAGGAACATTCGCGAGAGTAGTAGCTGGATTAATTCATGGAAATTTTCTTTAATCGTGCCTTTACCTCTCGAGGAATATTCCAATGAATAAAATTAAGCGCGTGTTAAATATTTGAAGAATCACTTCAACAAATACAATATTTGGATTTCCCTAATATTTTTCGAACGAAGTGATATTTCTAGAATCCTATATTTACAGAAATTATTCACGTTGAATTTATTAAGTCCCTGCTTCAGAACCATTAAATTTTATTAACCGCTTTAACCGAGCACAAGAGATAACGAATTACAATATTTTTTATTTCATTTCCTTCCATAAACCGCGAACGTTAAAAATGATTTCCGACCTTCGTAGTTGGAGTCCAACAAAATATAATTCAAATGTATCTGCCGCCGCTATACGCACTGCTAGATTTGTATTAAATTAAAATATATAACCAACCGAAAAATAAATATTTTATACAAACCATATTTTCATCGAATAAAACTAAATGAACGTCGAAAAGATCTACGAGAGGCTTCGTCAGCGAGGGAAAATCTACATTCGCTGTTCGATCCGATCGTGAAATCTCGCGTGATGAACGAGCTTTCCGCGGAACTGGAAAAAACTTCAGAAACTTGTGCATTCAGGCTGCAACGCGTTCCACCGGTGAATAATGCGAACGGATCCCGTGGTAATGTGATTTATATTGCACGCTGAAATATAGGTGATCCGTCTGTGGAGGAAATTGGGACGTGTAGGGTGCAACTAGCGCCAATCTTTCGCGATCTCTCTCGTTCTCCACGCTCTGATAGATCATGCGTGAAAATTCTTGAAAATGATCGTGGATAACGTTGTTAAGGCTAGTGATGGGATCGAATACCGTCCAAACAGGGTTAGGCATTATTGTAATGAAATATCTGATGTATAAATGAAGGTGTAAGATGCAAAGATTTGTAACCTAAAGTTGGTAAGATTAAGTACCACTCGAACAAAGTTAAATAACAGCATAATTATGTATCATATATATATATATAATATTTTAATAAATAATGAAATATATATCATTATATATAATATCGTAATTATTAATCGAAATAGAACATTCGCTGTAGTAGAAAGTACATATGTATCTTTCAGACGCAGAAGATTGGATATTATTTAAATATCGGATCATCAATATCGGATATAAAATGTTTGATCTCGTAGATAATTCTATCATGACTAATGGGAATATATAAAAAAAGAAAATCCCCTGCGCAGCGATATCATAGGTATATCTATGTGATACCAAAGTTAGAAAATCAACAGAAACAGATTTCATAGATATAAATATCATATTTCTCCCCCATAGGATCCTCTTCAATCCTGCTTTTTATGAAGATTAGAGCAGCCTATATTTACGATCAAGGTATTTTGTTCATCTTAGTTTAGAAAACTCGTTGATAAAAATCTTCAGATATATCGTGTACTTTATATGTGAAGTTTTATAAAAAAAAAAAAATCGTATAAGAAATTTAAGAAAAAGTTTTATAATGCATTAGTGTATATTGGTAAAAATATCTGACAGCCGTGCAACGATAGACTTTTATCGGTGGTGAATATTGATGCGCGCCTCTACTACTCGATAGCTTTGCACGCTATTACAACTGTCTGACGTTGTCAAGAAAAATATGTATGCTTTTTTGGAGAATATTAATACGCAACCGCTATTTACAGAGTGATGTAATTATACTTATCGATTACACCAGCGTCCATACATATATATGTATGTTTGATAAGTGTTATTTTCAGCGTTGAAAGTTATACTGATATTACAGAGAGAAATGTATCGATTTGAAACGAATTAGAATTTGGCACATTAACATCAAATATACCACCTTTTGCTTTCTGGAATTTTTCTTAAGTGTATCTCTTCTTATATCTTAAAATAAATTTCCAAAAAAGAAAAGAAAGAAAAACTATCATGATTATTTTATATCGAAAAACAATCCAATTATTTTAAACGAAGAGAAAAGATACTTATCTTTCAGTTAAAATAAAAACCTTGTATAGAACTATATGTATTAGTAAAAATAACTTCTGTTAATCGTGGTCGTTCTAGTGTTAGTTCTTAGTGTTAATACTTAAATTTTTAATATACGTTTTTTATATCGATGATGATCTTTTAATATCGTTTTTCAATCGCTCTAACTATCTTTTTACTGTTAAAAATTTAGACTTTTCTCATGGAAAGTGTATTTTAATTTACTTGTGCCTCTCCTTGAATGGAAAATTCTGGTATGAAAATTTGTCACCGCTTCGTGGCAATTTCGACGTGGCACGATATTAAAAAAGAAAGGACCGTTTATCTTTCCTTAAAGTAACGAATCATAATGAGTTAACCGGTTTTAACGATACACCTGGTGACTATGTCTATACCTTTATCTGTAAATCTGCTGATTCGTGGTTGGAACCGTGTGCTTATATAAAACCATCGCGCCAGCTGATGTGCAACAATTTAAATGTAGTAGTAGCGACAGTGTTAAGAGGTATCTTAATAGAACTTAAGATAACATGCCTAAATGTTTCCCTAATTACATTATTTATTACTACAAACGTTCCGATATAAAATATGTCGGAAATAAAGATAGAAAAAGTTTTAAGAAAAGTACCTATCGCACACAAAATCGCCTGCCCGATCATTTTTAATATTCCACATTAAACGTCTGATATGAGAAAGGGCATAAATTTCGCGAAAGAATAATACAAAGTTAAATGTTATTCCCTCGATATTTCATATCAAACTGTAAATTTAATAAAGATAGATGGATTTCAACGAAGAAGGAAGTTTGAGGAGAAGCAAATTAAATTAAGAATTGACGAAGATTGTAAAATGAATCTAGATTGATGCAGATTCAAGATACTTCCAGTTTTTCATATCAAAGCTCGAATTTAATCAAGTCAGATAATTTCCAACAGGAAAGATAACTCGAACGAAATTAAATACTGCCGAAGATTCACGAACATTTAAAAACCAATCTGAATCAACGATAAGCAGATTTTTTCAACATATGATATTATGATTATTCTCCATTCGTATTATACCAAAGTCTAAATTTAATCACGATGGATGGATTTCAGCTGGAGAGGAAGATGCTAAACCGAATTAAAGGTTCACGAGGATCTAAAAACGCGCCCAAATGGGTTTAAATTCAAAATTCTTTAATTTTCCACGCGAAGTTGCAAGTTGAATCCAAGTAAGTGGATTTCAAGCTCAAGGAAACTGCGAGTCTCTTGCAATGTTACATTCAAAGAAACCTAAACTGAATTAAAAGTTTTCGACGATCTAAAAACCTAATAATAGCCAAACGAATTGAACTTCATTTCTTTCGACATTTTTTACCAAATTTCAAACTCGATCGAGACAGGTGAATTTCGAAATACATAGATAGATAGGTAGAGAAAAGGAGAGAAAAAGAGATAGGGAGAGAGAGAAAACTCGAAGGAAATAAAACTGGTTCGTTGAACCGAGCGCGTCGCACGGGGTTGCTCTAACAGATTTCAGTTTAACGATCCATAGCGACGCTTACGTGGCCATCTACTTTGTACTTCGTCTGGAATACCTCTCGGCTCACCGTTCTGCCTGGCAATTGGTGTCGTTCTCACAGACATCGACGATACTCTCTTTGTTCTCTCCCTGGACACCGGCCGCTTATGCTTCGCATGTATAGCGAGAATGGTTGGCCATCTTGCCTTTGCTATTGCTTCACGCAGACGTGGTGGAAATATAGAAAACAACTGTTCCAGAACTTGGAGAGAACAATTCTGCAAACGACGTCGCGACCGACTCTTTCCCTTACGCTTTCTGTTAGGCGAAAGTCGAAAGTAAACGAAGATCGGACAGAAAAAAATATGACACCGTTTTTCGTGATATTCTGATTTTGATATCGCTTGGTGAATTAGTCGAAAAGCAACTCTTCAACCGAGCTGCTTTTTTGCCTTTTTCGTCCAAATTCATTCTGATTTATACGATGTAGAATTTCGAAGGTCGTATCAAAAAGAAGAGACACTGATTTCATTTTTTTCTTTTCCAATGACATCTCGGACTTTTGCAATCATCGAAACATTTAAGAAAGACTCGCACGAGCAAATACTATTTTTCTTCTTTTTCATTCAAATTCATTTGAATTTATAGGACGCGAAAGTCCAAAATGTAAATCTGAAAAAAGAACACCGACATAATTTTCATGTTCTTTCTACGCAAAACATTAAAGTCGAAGATTTCCATGCTTCGGGTGTTTTCATCTGCGACACTCGAGACATTTAAAAAAGATTTACATGGATGAGGCAGTCTATCGTAAACGCTTTGAAATTTTCAGCGTTAAAATTAGCTGATTATCCCCTCTTTCCCTTGTTCAATTATTCGCGTCGGTTATCCGCATATTTCAGCCGAAAACGTTCAGTCTTGACTTATTTTTAAAAAAAGAATTCCCACCGGCCGCTCAAGCTACCGTAAACATTCTCAGAGACCTTTGGACGATGTTATTCGCGCCGTTCGATTAATTTTCTCCTTTTTTAATTCCGACACCAGCTTGTCCTCCTATCGAATAGGCCCTTTCGTGAAAAATTACACAATTGTTACGATCTTCCCTTTTCCTCGTCATCTTCGCACGATATTACATGCTTATGGTCTTACACCGTTATTTACAATAAGTAATTTAGAATTATTTTAAATTTAAATTAACGATACAGAAATAAATGAGTGAGTCTTAAAAAATGTCGTTAAGTACTAAGTAATTGAAGTTCAATAATAAGTAAGCGGATATTTTATGCAAATTCATATTGTTGTAAATAAAAGTAAAGAAATAGAAGCTACGTAAAGATATCTTTAACCATAAAATATTATAACGCGTATTATACTTTGGATGTTTTATATATTTCTGTATATTATATGCGTCATACGCATTTTTGGACTTTCACATTTCCCACAAATGCCTAAACATTTGCATCCTATTAATAAGCGATAAAGTAATCAATAAATCGTCGAAAATTTCGCCAAATACTAAAGGTAAATAAGTTTATTGGGCAACTTTCACAGTGGTGTTTCACTTTTTATTTCACTCTCTTCCTTTGTCTTCTCCTGGCTTGAAGAATTTTCAAACGTATAACAGCGATAAGTTTAATCAATATCACGACTCATTCGCCACGAATAGAGTTTCTCATTTTTCCAACTTCGCGAACGTGGCCACACGACAGTTATTGGAGAGCGGAAAAAACACGAGCCGTAATACCAAGTTGCAGAAACTTTTCCACGGACGGGACTCGACCATTCTCTACCGGCGAAGGAAAAGTTTTAACAATAGAGTAAAACGTCTCGATAAAGATACACCCCGTCCGAACGTTTTCTTCAAAGTTTATCGTTGTCCGCGATGTAAGTTCAACGAAATAACATGAATCGTCGAGGTAATAAGCCATTCCTGTATGCAAAAGGGGAGAGAGGGAAAGAGTAAAACACAGTAGAGAAAGGGGGAGAAGGAAAGGAAACGTGTTAATAACAGGAGGTTGGAGTGCGTGGCGCTAGATATAAAGGAACGTATTGTATGTTAAACGACATACAGATTGTGTACACGATGATAATGAAGTCCTTGTGACCCGAAAGGGATGAATAATTTTTGCACGAGCCTTGTAATTGTGTTACTCGGTCGTAGGATGGACGAGACACAGTTGGGAAATACCAAGAATAAATCTTAGATTTATGTAATATGATCACGAGAGAAAAAGCTGATAAATATACTTTTATTCTCTTTTTTAAAATGTGACTTACGTGTGATCGCGTTACGTATATTACGAAACATAATACATACGCTGTTCTTCCAATTCGCCCAGTGATATTCTATGTTTTTTATTTCGATACCTTCATCGATATCCTATTTCAATTTCTGATAGTACATCCCAGTTTTATTTTAATTTCGGTATTTTTATCAAAGTATAAAAATTACGAAGTTTAAAATATATTTTCTTGCTTTCGAGGAACACAAAAGCAAGAAATCAATGAATATAAAAATTCAGCGGAAGATATCGATGAAAGCGTGGGCGCACTGTATAATCGACGATTAAACTCAATGCAGCAGCTCGTAATATTATTTTTCACTCGATATCGTGGGTATATTCGGAACGAAGACGCGATATTCCAAATTACAAGTTCAATATATGTAACAAAAGGACCGCAGGAAAGTCCAATTGTTTCCCACGGTTGGGAATATCTTTTTTCCGCCATGGCAACATTTTAAACTCGTTCCGTACCGCACATTATTGCGTTATTCACACCTTACGTGTACGTGTACCACTATCGTCCGTGTATACCGTGTACTTCAAAAGTCATGCATCAGCTAACTTTCCTCGCACGTCGTACAGACGCACGCTGTATACAATCGAGCATAATTTTATTTCGTAACCGAATATTACATAAATAAGATATTGCATATATAACGAT
Source organism: Bombus affinis (assembly GCF_024516045.1). Lineage (NCBI taxonomy): Eukaryota > Metazoa > Arthropoda > Insecta > Hymenoptera > Apidae > Bombus > Bombus affinis. Next base: position 3,764,599 of record NC_066357.1, on the reverse strand, counting down.
AGTCTATATAAGATCTGTCCTTTATTTTCGTCTCCCGACGTTCGTTCGCGTTAAAACGACTATATACTTGAGAAAACGAGACGGCGCTGTTTCTGGTCGCGTGAAAAGATTTAAACTAAAATATAAAACTGATGTATTGTGACAGAGTGGTATTTGAACTTTCGACGTAATATAGAATATTACACAAATCAATGTAGAATGAATATTTTTATGTCGTTTGTCACGGCTAAAAATTCGTATGAATTTATAGAATGGCCCGATATTCCATGAGACACTGTGTATGTAGACTGCCTTAGGCGTTAAAACGTTCCAGCAGAGCCTTGGCCACATGCGTTTCTAGCCCGTACAGTTGCCACGGCCGCAAAATTTACTTCATCCATTTGCTACATCGTCCATTGACAACTTTCAACGGAACCGCAAAGGCGGTCGAACCGTTTTGCACATCATAAAAATTCATGATTTCGTTAATTCAGGGCCCAACTTCTCTCGACGTATCAAATATCCAACAGTTTAGTCAAGTCATTCTTCAGAGAATCGATAATCGACGAAATTAATAACTAGACCGTAGAGAATGCACCATTAAACATGCCGAAAATATTCACAGTAGGATATTTTTTGCGGTACGTATTCAGTAATACATGGTCGTGTAATATGACACGTGTTCGTAAAAACGCGAATGTGCATACATATCCAACTAATAAGAATAAAATTGAAATGCAAATGAATATTAGATAGATGCTGAAAACAGATATAGCGTATTATATATTACTCGAGTTCTGATAGATAAGTTAAAATATAAACGAAATCATTTTCGCGTAAAATTTGCTCCAATATTGTCCAGGAACTTTTAGATCCTTCTGATAGAATCCTTCTTATATAGAATTCTTCCAATTTTCGACACATTTAAATCGTTCGAAAAATTCTGTTTTGACAATTTCTATTTTCTTTCTCATTCGTTTTTATACGTCTATCTATGCGCCGAACCAAACTTTCAACTCATCAGCGATGATTGCTACAAAGACGACTGTTATGCCCAGAGGAGAGTAGAGTGTTTACAATCTACGCGAGAAGATTGGATCCCCTGAAGAATTTTTAATTGTTTTTGGTAAAGACTAACGAGAACATCGTGAGTAACTTAGACAACGATGGTGTACAAAGAAATTGTATTTATAGGATCCAAATTGAATCAGGCCACCGTTGAATCGGAGCTGTTTAAATATAATACCACGAGAAAGCTAACTCTGATCTTTTTAACGCCGCCTTCGGACCAGCGCGATCGATCACGGTCAATTTTGTCCTTTGTTTAAATTTCATTCCTACCGTTTCAATCAGGGAATTATTTCCAGCCACTTCGGCCCTTCTCCATTTATTCGATCCCGATGAGGATTTCAAATAAAAGAAAATTCCTTTTAGTCTATGTATCTCCATAGAAATCTCAGAAAATTCGATCGTACGACGTTCAACGGTGTATATTGAAAGTATTTTAAGGAGACATGTTAAGCTGCTCGTATTAAAATAGACGGGATTAGGGTGACTTGTGTAAATGCTGGGACTCCTGGAGTTATCTGAGGCTGAGACCCCCTAGTAACGTTCATATGAACTTAAAGTCGCTGCGAGATAACTGCAAGAGTAGAATAATCGGAGCTTTGCTTGGACAACGTTATATAAAAAATTATGCATTTTATAAAAACAGATCTACAGTGTAAAAGCTATTTATATTATATTTTACAATACCATTAATATTGCACTGTTCCGAATTCTATATCTTAACTAAATGCCAAGAAAAATATATTCTTTCAATTCTATGTTTTAATACGTTAAGATATGGTTTTCACTTCAATTTTTCTATATTTCGATAAAAACATATCTTTCGCGTTTAAGGATCACGAGAATTAAGCAAGTGGCACAGGAAATACAAACATGGTTAAACAATATTCCACCTTTCACCGGGTAAACGTGCTAAACAAGGCAGATATTCTTTGAAATTCTATGGAAACATTTAGTTTGTACACCCGTTATATACAGGATAGAGCCGTGCAGCACACAAGCTACGTCCGGCTGCCAGTGACAATACTGTATATTGCTTTTCCCCAGCGAGCCGCTAGGATGGACGATTTCCACGACGATTTGCAAGAGGAGTCATTAGGACGGCCATCAATCAAGCACCAAAACGGTGGGTGCTACGATCCGCACGAACCACGATATGGCACGAAACAATGCAAATTCATCCATCCCATTTGTTAAACGCAGACGTGATCAAGGTCAGCGAGAAATTGCGCTTCTGCGTGCAAATTAATCATTACGCTTCGATCTCGTGAAAGAAAACAAGAGTTTCTTGCGACGAAAGTGAATTTACTTCGATCCTGTTTGATATTGAATGTTCGACATTGGAAGAAGCTGATATTTGATTATCATTTTTTGCACATTTTCATTTATTTCAGAAAATATAAGTTTCCAATTATTAATATAATGCTTTTCAACGTAACGACTATCCCTTGCGAAACATTTACTTGGAGAAGTCTATTTCGCTTGGCACATGTGGTTTATATTTTAAAAAGAAACTGTTCCACTTAGAAATGTGTAAAATAGTTCTCGCTGTATGAAATAGTTTTCGAGATGCATGAAACTGTGCTGTTCTCAAAAGTTTGGAATTATTTCCATTAAAAAAGAACAGCTATATCGTTACTTATATCATTACTGATAAAAGCGGGCGATCCATTTAAATAAGAATAAACCAGTTCTCATTTGGAAAAGTGGTTACAGCAATTAAAAAGATAAAATAATCTTAGTTTAATCTCCTTATTATACGCCAATTTTGAATCAATTATGATATTTCCAACTTTTTAACGAACCGGGTGAGAAACTCCTGCATCAACAGTAAACATAAATTAAACAACAAGTAAACATAAATTAAAATTGTTGCGGAAACAGTTGCACAGGTTCGAGTAAATTTGCAACTTTTACGAACGAAGAAATCGAAAAAGAATGTACGAATCTGATTTTTATTTCCTCGGCTTCGTACATACTTTATGCATGGTTTTCTAAATCGCCTCGTGCATTCTATATACGTATGTATGTTTTTCATATTCGAATGAAACTCGAAGCTAGACGAGTTGAGAAACTAAAATGGATCGTGCCAACATTTGCTCCTTTGGATATGTAACTTATGGTTGGTAAAGGCTGAAACTTGCCTCGCGTATTCCGTACACGTTACTCAAGTTCAAGTGAATCTCAAAGTTCATTTCTCACGACTGCTAGTTCTATAACGTGCCTATTCAATTCGATTCTCTGAACTCAATACTCTTAGACTTACGACTAGTCATCATTTAATCAGCTTGATCTACTTCGTATATCTATTACGTAGATCCAATACATACGTAGGCAGTATTTTTTTCCCAGAAGAAACATAAGCAACCACTTTCTCAGACGTATTAGAATATGCGAGTAACGTTACCACCTACACCTCAATGGGCATTAAATTCAAAGATATACCGATGTTCATTGTCAATAAAAATAAAGCTTCGTCATTTTCTCAATTACGTATAATCGATGGGAAAATTTACAAGCCCTGTCAAATTTTAGAAAACACAGCAGAAGAAGTAAATTTTAAATCAACGATAAAAGTTTTAAATTTCATGATAAACAAATGAAATTACGACGAAGCAGGTAACGTTATGATCTTTGCTTGATACCTTGAACGTTGTTCTAAAATTTTATAGTCTGATATTCCTAAGGAGTAAAAAGAGTCGTTGAATAAATTAGTGACATCAGATCTATTATAAAGTAACTGTAGCATAACTTCATCTCGATTCACACCTTTTTCTAGGTCGTTCATGTTTCTTTCTTTCTCAACTAGGTTCGATATGTTACCAAAGAGATAATGATCAGGAAAACGTTTCGTAATTTCACTACGAAACGAATCCAGCTTTCGTTGTTTATCTTGATTTATGAATTTATTATGGGACCACGATGGGGCAAGGTATTTATTATGCAAATGAATAGAATAAGCGACAGAATAGGGTATTATTAACACGATATGCGATTTTACAGCCTTACCAGCGCTGGTTACGCTAAAAATATATCGTTACAAAGATTCTGCGATCGGTGTACTCCTTTTTTATGTTATTTATAATAAACATTACTGCTACGCTTTATAAATATGCATATACCGTTATTATATTATTATAATCTTTATTAATTCCCAGGCTTAAAATTAAAAACTGTGACATATAACAAATAAAACCGTACCTCGACTGATAGAAGAGTACCTCTAGTATCGAGAGGTGATTTTATGGCAAAAATACTGCGCAACGAGAATTCGATAAAAGTACCGATAGATTTTCCATTTCTTCATTTTGTTATCGCAACGTCGAGTCCCGATAATCCACGTCCGTTTAATTCTGTTGTTACGTGATGTAAGACATTAAATACTCTAATATTAGGTAACATATGTCGTTGTGAATTAATGATATTACTTGAGGCCTGAGAATTTTGACGAATAACTTTATTCACGAACCTCGATGCCAACGATCGAGGATAATGAAATGTTCTCGCTATCCCGAGACATCAATAGAGAAAGATACAAAACGATCGCGAAATGTTATTTTCCGAATATATGAACAAAAATGTTTATCGCGTAGAATTGTTATAACGCGAAATAATACTAAATATCCTAAAGTGATCTAATCGAAATTACTGGAATTACTTAATCTAATCTTAACTACTATATGCACTGAGTGATAAAAATTGTACAATTTCATTCGCTAAATTCGAAGATAAAGAATGATAAAGAAAAAAAACAAAGCTTCGTACCATTACTATTCCGAAAGCATAGACAGTGAAAAGATTAAAAGAAGCACAACGATCGCGGAATTTTATCGAAATCGATGAGTCGGTAAGAATGTATTACGATTGGGAGGCACGAAAAGGCTCCATTAAGCTCGACAGGCCGAAGACAAAGTGAAAGAATCCGTGCTGTGTACTTGGCTCGTTATAATGTAATTAAGCCCCGTTTCACTTTCACCTCGCAAGTTCGAACCCTGTTACAGCAACTTTGTGAACTAGCATAAAAGCCGTACAAAAGCGTGGCTAATTAAGAGCACCGTTGCTCTTGTGTCTTTTTTCGGCGAATTATACGTTCAAGGATCTTGGTATTCGGCCCCGTGGTGTAGTCGGAATTCTCTGTTGCATCAATTAGTCTCTGGTGACCTGTTTCTATGATCAGAATCGTGTAAATGGAATTGTCAGAAAGCTTCTCATTCGTGTTTTAAGCTATAAATTAACCTTAATTAGAATTAATTAGTAATCGAACCTAAATTGTTATAACAAAGACGAGAATGAAATTTTCTTCGACAGTTGTGATAATATCGGCGGGGAAAGATTTCTAATCCTAATCCGATGCTGACATTCTGATTCTCAATAAAAATAATGAAATAAAATTTCTTATTTTAAAAAAGAAGATGAAACAACGTAACATCGTTTATTCGAAAAAATATTTTTAATATTTCATTACCTCTAAAAACGATTCAAACGAAACAAAAGTCTATCAAACTTTGATCTTCGTAAACAATATTCAAATTTTTAATAGCAACAGTCACGACATAAATTATCGCGGGCGTATTTATTACGGAAACAGAAATACCATGAAAATTTATAAGCTTCGACTATGACCTGTTCATTATTTGATACCACAATCGTTTCTAGTGTCCTATGTTTTACATTAAATTTGAATCTAAATTTTCCGCTAAAAACTTCGGTCTTTCTACTTGAATTAATATAAATTAATGCGTGTATTTACGTTACAAAGCGTATCTCGCGTATACACGTTTGTAACAAAACCGTTATTAGCTTTAATTTCTAGTTGCTAATTTCCAGTTGCTAAATATATCAAATATATTACAGTAAATACAGTAATGATGCTCTCGTTGCCCTTCTTATTTATTAAACATATTACAATTTATCCAATTTATAGAGATCGATTGCGTGTATAACATTAAGCAGGTTAAGTTAACATCAACTATAAATAAATGCTCACACACGATTAGAACCTCGGTTACGTACGAGACCGTAAAAGGAAAAGAACGCGCGAAGAATGATTAATGTTTGCACGTTTAGAATTTAGATAAATCATCCTTCCACTGTGTCATTTCTCGAAGATCATCATCTTCCCCTGCCATCTATAAATCCTTCGACCTTTATCCAACGATGGTACAACTCATCAACGGAAACTCGTGGCTAGCAATCAAGAATTAAAATCATCTAGCGTTTCGCGTGAATTCCACGTTTCAACGACGAAGGCAATCAACGTATCATGATACTTCCAATAAAAAGGTCCGCAAAAAGAAAGATCTAAACAGAAACAGAGAGACGAAACTCCAATGTCGTCGCATTAATGCATCGAGACCGACATTATGTTAATGACCCGGCTTCATTTTCATTCTTAAATACTCCATAAGTAGCGCTCGAACAGGAAACAAGAAGGAAAACGAAAAAATCCAGCGTGAAAGCACGACGAAAAAGAAAATATATTTATTACTTGGAACGTGGTAGAAAGTAAAGTCACTGGGCTGCGGAATAGGGTGCCATTTGCGACTCCATCGGGAAATAAAATTCCCTTTTTCGTTCTCTGGCCATGATAATACACAGAGATAGCATTTTTATTTTTACTTGTAAAAAGCCTTACTTGAAAATCTGCTACGCACCTTTATGCGAATTAATATTTATATAAACACTATTAAACAAATGGAATCTAAACAGAAATCTCTTTCATCTATGAAATACTATAACGGGTATTCTACCTTCGATATTTCATATATATATTCACGTTTTATATGTATCCTGTGTTCCTGAAATACATAAAAATCATTTAACGCACGCCAAATATTCGAACAAATTTGTTCCATAGAAAATAACGTTTCGTTGCAATGTCCATTGATATTGGATCGGAGACAGAGATACGCAACAGATCATAGACTAAGTTACTTAATTTTCAAATAATTGAATAATTTCCCAATATGACAATTCATTTCGTTTATTTACGCGCAATCATTCTGACACGTTATTCGCGGTGAAATAACGAAATCGAGGAATACCGAGCGGAGGAACCACGGAGATGATTTCGGAGCTTCCCCTCGAGCACATCAGCGCGACACATATCGATCGAAGCGACGAATTTACGGCCGGCTCGTATCTGGCGACGATTCGATGCGGGTGTTAAATGTTAATGGCCGTAGTCTGACGCGGTTTCGTGAACGTCGACGATTTTATTCCGACCATCGGTAACACGGATGATTCTACGAGACGAGATGGGATCGTGGATGATTTTACTTCTATAGTTCTATAGTAGGACGATCGATGAAACCATCGAGAACATTGTTACATTGGAATTTTTGGACAACTTTGAAGTTTGTATTCGTATCAAGAGGATGTAATGTGGAAATTTGTAAATTCGATAGATTTGGAAAGATTCAAAATTATATAGAATATTGAAAATCCACTGTTAATTTTATACGAGAGTAATACAATATTAAGTAAGAGAAACAAATTAGACATAATTTGGCGTTGCATCATTCAGGAAATTATCCAGGATATTACAAATTTACATCAATGATTCCCTGTTAAAGATAATTATAGTCGTTTCAACATTCAAAATAGATAAATGGAATAAAACCTAATACATTCACAATAAAATGTATAGAATAAATAAACGTGATTGTAAATGTTTAATTCATTCTGAACGAATGAATTTTATATAACCGCATCTAGGTAATCTATAAATCTGTTCTATCGTGGTAAAGTTACAATATCGATTTTGAAAAACACTTATAATTAATTTTACTCCAATCACCACATCATTATCATCTATACAATTCTAATCTTCTTACAAAAAACGTATAAAAGTACAAAAACATGCATGATAACTATCGGCAAACGACAAGACGTAAGAGCAAGTGTTAAACCTTACGTAAAATAAGCCGAAGTATAAACGTTTGAAAACAACGAAATTCGCGAAAATTGCGAGAGAAATCGCAAGCAATTCTTGTGCTTGCAGCCGCTGTTATGGCAAACAGGTTGTAACACCTTTCCCGTTTCCGAGTGCGCGAAAAATTTTCGGGTTTTCGCGAAAATGAGGTAATTTTAATTTGTAGGAATGAAGTCCTCGTGTTACATTTTTAGTCGTGCTATCTCGTATTTCATTCTACTAAAAGCTGAATACTGAAATTAAAAAAAAAGAAAAAGAAAAAAAAGAAAATTGATGCGAAAGAATAAAAAAAAGGAACGAGCTTCATAACGAACAAATTTTTAACAAGTTCATTATGATTTGGAAAGAAAAAAAAATGATACGAGTGTTTTAATGACGAAACGGCTTGAACCGTAACACTTACGTCATGAATATCGAAGGAAATACAATTACGAAAGATGTTCGTCGTTTAAGATGGAGCGGAAGATAGTAAATGCAGCGTACTTTTCAATTAGTTGTTATCGTTGCACGAAAGATTGTTATACATTATTATTTCGATCGAATAACAGATAATGAGCGCGAGACGATAAGATCCGAAGATAAGGATACAATGGCAGATCTACCGGATTTTAAAATCGAGAACTAAAGGAACAGATAACGATGGAAGGAGGAACGTAAAATCGCCAACTAAATGTTGTAAAAATAGACTAATCGCTATGAAAGAAAACGATAGTTTCGCTATTCGAAAATTCCTCTACCCAAACGTTCGTCGCTGGCCATTAATTCATATACTGAAGGTTCTACCTACCACATTTCATCATCATCCGGTGAAGGATAAATCTACCTGAACTCCTTGAATCTTTCAAAATCTCCTCGTCCTAACTCGTGGAAGACGTAACGTCTAAAATATCCGCCACATTCCAGAAAATAGTAACCTACGCCAGAGGCGTATTTTCATAAACTAATGCAAAACTGCAACGCGATCGAACGAGGAGAAAATTGCATTGCACAACGTCCTCGTCACCAGGTACCTTTGTAATCATAGACAATGCTATTTCCTCGAAATATTTCGCGTTAATTAAAGTCTTGTCCACGTCGAAGATAATGGACGCGAAACGTTGGAAAAGATAAAAATAAAAAAAGAGGTGCGGGTCCAAGGCATTCGATTTAAGCCAAGTGGTTGGCGTTATACAAGCTTCCTTTATTTATTCTCTTTCCGCCGCTTTTTTCCTTCCAGACAAGCTTATCTCGCCTTTAATGTCTCGATACGATCTTCACTTTTAACTTTTTCCATGTTTCTTTGCTTTTTCCTTTCTGTTTTTTTTTTTTTCTTTGTTTTGTTTCCTTCTGATGGCTTATTTATTTCTTCTTTCAGCAGTAATCGCAGATTTCGCGAACGAATATCGATCGATTGAATTTATGAATAATTTTTGGAATAATTGATCGTAATTTATAACGAATAGGGAATGGGGATAATTTTTTAAGATTTCCTCATTCACGATCGATATTCCGTAGATTTTTATATTCACGACAGGAACTCGATGAACAGGGAATACTTTAACGTGGAAAGTTTTCTTGTTACTCTGTTCGATGCCTTTGTACGTGAATAAGACCTGCATGTTTCTTCGGTTGTTATAGACTTCTAAGCTCATATTCCTTTCTTTACATCATACTTTTATGCTCGCTGTGCATTGTACTCTTTAAAATACTATACAAATACTTGTAGACTTCAATGCATATTTTAAATTAAATTTTGCTGGTTTCCGTTAAAAAATAAGTCAACAAAATAAGTCAATCGTACACAAGATTTTTGTACGATTTTATATACACCTCTCTTTGATAGTTTGTTCTTAGCTTCAAGCTTTATTTAATAATTTTCTAGATGATGATACAACTTGAAGACACATTTCGAGTTAATTACTATTTTTGTTAAGAAAACGCTAAATCTTGAATAGTACTTCTACACTAACCCATTTTCCTAATGAACTTCCCTAAGGTAGTAAATGTTCTGTAAAATATACATATCTCCAACATAATTCTAACATTCCCTAGAAAGAAATTTCCATTTCTGAATGTCTTTATATGCACCCCTTATTAACTCTATTCTTGAAATGTTAGGTAGAAGGAAATGTTAAGAGATAACTCTACTGCGATTGCAATCTACATCAAAGGAAAAAGAAAACAGCTCCTCAAATTCAACAAGTAATTGCAAAGGTATTACTAAACCATAACAGTGGTTTTGTAATGAAAATTCCAAAGAATACAGAAAACTTCATAACAATATTGTCATTCACTCCTTTCATTGAAACTAATTTTATCCAAACTATATTAAACTAATTTTATCCAAACTAATTTTAAACAGAAATTGAAGAGATCGCTTCAGCAAAGAGGAAAAATTTAAATTGTATTTATCGGAGGCGAAAAAAGATATATGTTTCATATTCAAATATACAAAATGTTGTTACTATAAGTATTAATTGATCATTAATTTATACCACGTTGCAAAAAGTGGTTGATTTTGATTGATATTGAGTTGGTTTCTGTTGGTTTACTCGAATCGTTGGAAAGTGCAATTGTCTCCTTATTACAACAGCTCTTCCAAATAATTGCTGGAATATTCCCATGCTTTTTTAACTTTTGCAAAATATTATATTGCATTTACTCGCTTTTCTCTGACAATATTATCCCAGTCATTCGCGTCGTTGAACATTCTTTAGCCCATGAAATTCATTTTAGTTTAATCATTCTAAAAGATTTAGTAAACGCGGATCACCGATGACCACCGTAGCGAACAACGTATTAACAACACTGAACATCTTTCGTAATACTAAAACGTAACTTTTCAAATGTCGGAGATCACACTGTCACCGACCGAAGATGCAACTCACTGCTTTATTAAATACAATTTGTTTCATTAAAAATGAGCCTGATTTCCAGGCAGACGCGTATGCGATATTTCGAATTTCGTGACAGGATCCATCGACCGGGGCAGAAACATGTTATTAGCGTCGCGATGATACACTTACGTAATGGAAAAAGCGTCGGAACGCGGACAGCGTGGTTCCTTTTTATTATGCTCTGTGCTCTGGCTAATGTATACGCTATACATGCGCGGTCATTATCGATCACACGCGCAACTTCACCGGAAGAATGTAAATTTTCTCAACCACGAGAGGAGCTTTTTGAAAAGACGCAACAGAGACGAGCCAAAATTCCAATAAGAAACACTGGACGCGTAACAAGGCTGGGCGAATTCAAAAGGGGAAAGACTGGTGTTTCGGATCGATTGGAAATTGTACTGATGTTGGTCCGCTCGTGTGTTGTTTATTTTTTACTTCGATGTTACAAAAATCGAAGAGTTGAAAATGATAAACGAAGTAGGCAAGTGCGAGGAAAATAAAAAATTATTTTATTTCTTGATGATAACATGTTTGAATCATTTTGAAATAATTAATGGTAAAAAAAGAAGTTCCTTTTTCTCTATGCCTCAGCATACTTGCTATTCTTTCTTAATCCGATATTCTCATCTTTTCCAGCAATTTTCTAATCCTAAAAGAGAAAATTGAATACACTGTAATTTAGTAGCGACAATCTCGAAGTCACAGTCCAACTATCTTATTATCTTGAAGATCAATAAATTCATGAAAAGAAATGGAAACTTAATCGTAAATTGCTATTATCAAGATAATTAAGATTTGGGACAAAGTTCTTTTTTATTTTAAGCATGAAAATTGTTACATGCAATTTCTCACATACCTCTTTATTAAATTATAATATTAATTATATATAATTCGAGCTGATTGAATTAAATAAATGACATTGTACAACAAATGAATGATTAATGATACATTTAGTATCGATTATAGGGTAGGACACGGACGGACGAAGACACCTTCGAGCAGTTTAAAATCGGTTTCGTGTCAAGCTGAATTTTCACCGCCATACAGTGAAATCAGCAATGACTGTATGAACAAGGCAGCGTTCGTCGAGTATGACTCACGATTTCATAGCCTTTTTCAATAATAATATCAACCTCGTGGACGAAATAAAGCAGTTTACTGTGACACGTATAACACCAAACGAGCATTCGAGAAAGTTAAAATATATAGTGACTATAACCAATATATATAACGACTATAATCAACGTTTCCTTGTCCCTTTCAGACAACGGATGAAATTTATTTCGGTAATCTACATTTGGGGAATGTGTTTAAGAAAGTTATGTTAAAGATAATTAACGCTACAAGCATTTTTATTGATGCATAAATAATTAAATACAAAATTGGATACCTAAGTGATTAGTAGAAATCTGTAAAATATAGTCTTTTATCGAATTCCATACTGATTTATTTCTGACACTTTATAAATAATGTAATGATATATAATAACTGAAGATTGACGATTGAAGTGACACGTGTGACCTCATTATTGCTATACCGTAATTCATAAATTTAAACACGTGAAAGTCGTAAGATTCATTTAACACAGCTTTTTAACACTTGTTACTCATACACAGCACAAACAGTTTAATCATAATCCCTCGAATTGCTGATAAAGATATAAGGAATTTATAAATACGCGATTTCTTTTTATACCCGTAAAGGTAATCTGACACAAGATTTAAATTGCAGAATTTTTGTGGTTAAATGCAACATTACGTTATAACATTACTGCTCCATGCCTAGTGTTATCCCACTTTAATAACTTTCTATTGCCATGAGCACTGTGATTGCAATCTGCTTAATACCAAAGACACCTGAACGGGGTAAGAACTTCAGAATTCACGATGAAAGACCGTAAAACATAGTAAAGCAATCTGATACAAAACTTCAGCCCAAACGTTTCTATTCTACGTGTAAAATCATAATACAAACTTTACAAAACCAGTTTCTGTCTTTATCTATCGGTATACCGTACTGCTGCAAGTAGAACAATTACTATCTTCTTGTTAATTAACTCACTAGTAACGTGTAAAAAAACACTCCCTATTGTGTTATAATTCCCATATGTAGCAAAGCCTTATAATTCCTCACAAATCCCTGTGGAAGATCAAAGCTAATAGAACATTTTTAAATAATAGATATTACATTGTATCCCTATACCTAGCAAACTCCCTATACAAAATAAGCTTCGATAAAGTGTTAAAAAATAATATCGTATTACACTGTCTATACCTAAAATAATATATAAATATCAGAGTATCATAATACAGTTAGTTTGAGCAATGTCATTAGTACTATAGAACAAGCAACATGACACTTCCATACACAATTTAATTGTAATCCCATCAACGATGAAGCACAGTGAGGAAAACAAAGATGAGATAAAACAAATCCGATTTATCTTAGCGAAATAAATAAAATTTTAATAAAACGATGATGCCATCGTGATCGTAAAACTTTTCCCAGCGACGGCGACGCGACGGCGACTTTTTGCGGAGGGCGTAAGTCACGTCACGAGACACGAGTCATCGTGAAACTACTTCCGTTTGCGGAATGAAAGCCGCTTTGCAAGAAGACTTACGATATGCAGAGCACGTAACCGGCAACGACCAACGGCTACTACCCCCTGTTTCACGGTCGAAAAATCTTCAAGATCGTGAAAATTTACTTTTTCAACCCCGTGGCTGTGTAATCGTGTTTTCGTGCAGAAAAGTCCATTGGCTGACCGAAAGTAGCGGCGTTTCACTAAGTAGATCGCGTCTGAGTTACTTGAAAACGTGTTCGATGATTCCGAAGAACAAGTTCATCGCTAACGCGCAAAATTAAAGTGGAAAGATAGACCAAACATTGATTTGATTCTTGTTAGATAAAGTTGAATCTTTAAAATGAAAAGACTGTGATCTCAGTAATAAGATTTGTCTGATACGAATTGTTAACCTCTGATCTTATATTTTACACGTTTACACATGGCTGTACAGTTTCATTTTATCCAAATCGCTCAATCTTATGTAGCTACATGACTAATAACCAAAACTTCTGCAAGAATAAATGACTTACTTCCGAATTTGACTATCGTAAAAGGATGGTACAAACAATTGTAAATTCTATTTCATCATTACTTTTCTCTACTTTTCAATTTATGGAATGAATCAGTGTGGTTCCTAACCAGTTGCTCATATGAAATCTACATTCAGTAAACCAGTCTCATAGTCTGGAATTAAAATTAGAGTCAACATTAAGCTTGGATACAAGTATAGTCTACCTGGTCGTGTAATCCACGCCACAAGTGCGATTCAAAATTTTAAGGCAAGGGGTAAACCAACGTTTGTGTGGCACGTAAATTTCCTAGTGAGCGATTGTCGTGCAACAGCGATGGTTAGCAAGCAAGTTTCCAATCCTCCGTCCGTCGCTCGCCGACGGTCAGAAATGCGGCCTTTAATTGTAGCTTCAATATTAATTTCGTCAATCGGGACCGTTTCGTGATCACTACATACGTTCTTATCGAATACGTTTTCACCACGCGCACTGATATACACACACATGTAAGAACACACATATAAGTACACAAACACGATGTTACATAGTCTCACAATAGAGCACGATATATATGTGTGTGTGTATATATATATACATATATATATACACATAACAAACAATATCGCGATGACTACGAGACGTTGGCTAATAGCAACAACGGCAGCATGACATGCTTGCTAGTGGGTTCCTTCGACCGACGATCGGTCAAAACAAATTCGCACCACGATACAATATCGGTTGGTGCGAATGATTAGAACAGGGGCTGATTCTGAGATTCAAATGAACGAATCGTCGTACAGGATGAAAGCACAGGAAGAGAGAAAGAATGAAAAGTAAGCGATAAAGAGAAAGAAAGAGAAAGAGATAGAGAAAGGAAGGAAGAAGAGCTCTGGAGGTACGATGAGAGCTCTGGTAGCAGCTACGCTTACCTCTTGGTGGCGTCGAGCAAGGCGCCCTGGAAGCACTTGGCACCGTGAACGAAGGACACGACGATGATGTCCGGTAGCGCGGACTCGACGGTCACGAGGATCTTGTCGCCCCTGGCGAGCGTGAGCGCGGACAGGGCCACCGTGTCCGCCGCCATCTTGGCTCGTTAGAATTATTGCTCCTCGCCGTGTCGAGACCCGTCGTCTCTCTCTCAGCGGATGACGTGAGGAGCGGCTGGGGCTGCCTCACTCTCCTCCGTGTATACGGAGGCCATGGGCTCTGCGAGGCATGCTTGGGGTGGGGGAGACAGGAGGGCAGTCTCGGCCTGCTTGCTTGCTCGCTTGCTCGCTTGTTCGCTCGCTTGCTTTCCTAGCAGCCACCACCGCCAGCCGCGCCGCATTTCACGTTTGTGCACAGCTGGGCAGCCGTTCCCCATTGCGCATGCGCCGCTCGCTATCCCCACCAAGCTGACGCAACCTCGTAATGCCATGCTACGAACCCTCGACTCTTCATCAAATTAGAAATATTTCTTGAACTTATTTTTTTTATTGAATATTCGGAGATATTAATAATTATTCTTAGTAATTTAGTGGAGTACATCGATACCATTATGCTTGGATAAATATTTATTAATTTGTTAATCCATGTGATATATATATGTTGTTACTTTTTATTTGAATAAGAATAAAAAATAAAGATGGCGAAGTATTGGAAATTTGCTAATTTATTAACATTATAATATAATCAATATAGAAATATGTAGAATTATAATAAAATTTTCAATTTTCTCTAATTTCGTAATCTTTTAAAAAAAATTGAAATGAATTGTTGAAAAATGAAAACTGAGGCCGTATTTTTATAGTAATTGTAACATAGTTTTTAAGAATGTTGGAAATCAATTTGGGAAATAAGGATGTAGCTAATATATCTTCATACGGCCCTGTACTATTTTGCTTCAGGACAGTAAAAGGCATCCACGGTCCCCTTCTCCTGTGATGAACAAACCCCATACAGAGGATAGTATGTTTTAAGACCCAAAATCTCTTTTCTTGAAGCTTTATCTCTTATTTATTAATGGAACATACGTTTCCTCTTGTAATTTATCATGTCCAGCCAGCAGAATTTTAGCCAGTTGGTTTTGAATGGAATTTTCTTTTACACATTGTATGCCCGTTATAGATACACTACTATACACACATACTTTTCGTAAGCATTCTTTCTGCATAGCATGGTGGGAACAACTTGAAAGAATGAACCATTACTCCCTATAGAAACATATTCCATGTTTGAGGACTAATTATACATACTGATTGGAATAAATTTTATAAATGTGATTATTCTGGCGTATGAGTGAAATGATAGTTGAGGAATATATTTCTTAGATATTTCAATGAGAATTTATGGCTATATTCCAGTTTAATCGTTATGCTTCTAAACTAACATTGATCTTGTTCTTATAAGTTGTTAAGTTGCTAAGTTTAAGCTGTGACACATAATCCTTCTTAATATTTAATAGATTATATATACATACATTTACTACGTACATATCATGATAGAGTTAAGAGAAAAATTAAACTTTACTAATAATAAATTGGCACAAAAAAAGGTAACGATGATAGCAAAAAAGTACCTTCCTGAAGTGATTCTAGTTACTTTTTTGATCCAACATTTATTTTCTTCCACCCGGTTTTGATAAAAGAAGATAAACGCTTGATGAAACAGGAAATTGAGTCATAGTTAGATCATAATTTTAGTGAAGAATATATCAAGAGACTTTTATAAATAATGAAAACGTTAATTATATACTGTGCATTGCAAAAGATAGTAAACTGAGATTAAAATACAATTTTTATTTTATATGCGATAGTAGCTTAATAGTGAAAAATTGTAAAGGTACTATGAATAAGTTGACTTTAAATCAACTGGGACATTAATCTGTGAACTCTCTCGTGATAATTTTATTGATGAAGATAAAGTAAATGATACAAATGCGGCAAACAACTTTAATTCACTTTCGAATTCATTTTCGCTGACTACGTTTCTTAATTCTATTAATCACAGAGTTGATATCGGAAGTAGCTAGAGCAAGGAGGAGAAGGCAGAGAAAGGGAAGCAAAAATTTAAACAAAGAAACAACTAGAAGCCAAAATTATATCGCGAATATTACGAAACAATAATTCGTGACAGTTTTAGCTACAATATGGTGACGCGTAACAAACGAGGTCGAGCTCTACTTTTCACGAGTACGGAAGTGTACAGCTTAGTCGGCCTAGTACTCTAAGTTTTCGTGCATTGGCCGCGTTGTAGTGGCCAAAACGGCAAAAAGCGACAAAAACGGGCTGGCACGTACATAATAAAGGGAGGCAAAACGAGAAAGTCAAAGGAAAAAGAAAAAGATAGAAAGAGAAACGACAAGCTAACACTTGCTTCCGCTCGTCGGTAAAGAAAATCACGTCAAGAACATTTCAGGAATTCGACAGGAGCGGCCGTGAACTTGATTTTGTTCGCTGACCTCCGTACTGAGCGTTGTTTAAACTTTCTCTGGTCTGTCCATCTCGTAACTTTAACAAAAGGATCCTGCAATCCGATACAACAAAAGAACAAAACGCCGAAGTTGCTTCGACGAAAATGAGGAATGTCGGTCGGAAACGAATAGCAATTGACGAGGACAAGGTCGAAAGCTCGACAATGTAATTTAATAAGTTTTATCTACATCAAGCAATTCTTTATCGAATATATGTAGTAAACAGTTCGAACCGCGGCGTAATACGTAGACCAAGTCCATTTAAGCGGACCTACGTATACGTCTTCGATATTAGTTCTCTACTACTGTCAATATTATTGCGCAACTCAGAATATTGCGCGTTCCATATTGAGCGTTTAGGGCGTTCTTTAAACTGATACGGAATTAGGAAGCGTTACACCCTGATAAGTTCTTGCGAGAACAACGATCATTGTCTCCGTACAGAGATACCAAGGGAAAGATAGTAGAACCGATGCAGGAAGTTGTTGCTTCAAATAACGCCTCTTGAACGGCTTTCATATTTCGGATAGACTTTTATATGCCATTGTAGTTGTGTATATGTGTTAATTGAATATTCGTAGCTAGCGTCGTGCAGATGACACTATTTCGAGCAATGTGTTCTAGAAACCTCTTTCACATCTGGTAGATTCCAAAATTTAATTACGTCCACAAGAAACACGCTACCCACAAAAGATATGGATCTGCATGTTCTTTCATTTTGGCATTTATGAGCTTATATTAATCTTGAAGCTTCCATGTTGTAAAAATATACCTAGCTAGAAAAACAAAATAGTTAACGAAATAATGAAACAGCCTTTAAGGACATTATATTAAATGCAAAGTAATTAGCCAAATAACATTTAAAGCTAGTTAACTAAATTGAGGTAAACGATTGCAATTAACATACACATTCACGAAACATCATTTAACGTAATAAATGTGGAAACAGTGATGCTATCCGAAATTATAACATCAATTCTATCACAATTATAACATAACTTTTACACTTTCAATATGCACGTGAATTCAAGTGTAAATTCGCAAAATTTATTTAAATATAAATTAATATTTCGAAAACATACCCGTTTTGCATAAGAGACACAGTATAGAATACAATAATATTTAAATTATATGTACATCAAGAACGATTGTATGGGCATACATATATGTATTATAATTTATAATGTACATTTATAAAGCGTTCCTCCTCTTTTGTATATGTGTCAACGGAAATTAAATTCTACGAAATGCAGTTATTGCATTCAGAATAACTGAAAAAAGTAAGCTTCGATTTTATTGTTGTTGCCATATCGGCAAGCAGCCTGGAATAAATTGGCAGATGATTACGTCACCTTCGAATTCAATTGTAATGTCTTATTTCTTGTTATTAATATAAAATTATTTATCGTGTCATTGTTAAATAATTTGTGAAAAGCAGATTAATTAATATTATATATAACATATACATTAATCGAATCTTATTTACACATTATATCCAAAAATGTCAAAATAATTTGAACATAGTCTATACCAAAAATCAGCTTAATCAAATTTTATGTAAAAATTTGATCTTATAAGGTAACCTGTTGTATTAAAACAGTAGATTCTAATGTTGAAGCAAGCAACAAAAACTAAAAAAGAAGAATTGTTAGAAATTATCGATCCTTTCAATATTCGATAAAGATAAACAGACAACGACCCATGAGGAAGAAAAGGAAGAATCATTCAAACGGAGCAAATGGTACGATGATAATAACAATAATAAAGACAGCGGTGTCCGGGAAGGGACAAGCGCAGGGGCGTACCAAGGTAGCTGGCGCTCGCGTAGGGTACCAATCAGCTGGCGTGCGCGGTGTTACGGTAGACAGCAGAACAGAACAGGCTCTCTGGAAGTGACATACGTTTTCACGGGTAAGCGGACAAAAAATTGCCTGCACTTATATGCGTTACATAATATGCGGTCGTGCACGTGTAGTTTGACATAGTGCGGCCGAAGGTGAAAATACACACGAACATTCGACTATTTTGCTACATCGTTCTTGAATGAAAATGTGCCTGTATTTAAACAGAAAGTGGGTTGTTCTTCAACTGCCAGCCTCTCTTGTCGAGAATGGTTGATAATTGACCAGAACCGAGATACCCTGCTCGAGATCATTCGAAAATGCAAACACGCAAGTATCTTGCCATGACGTCATACAAATGAAAGACGATAAAATATAGCCAGAATATGGGAGACAAAACAAACACATCCCTAGACTTGCATACTAAACTACGTATGATCAATGCACGTTACACTGTACGTAGTGGTTTAGGTTATGCCGTATGCCGTATACCGTATTTTCGTGGACGCAGGGCCCGCGAAGATAAGGATACGCGCATGCAGGTTCGGCTATCGAACTTTACCAACTGAAACCGGGTGTCTTACATACTTAATAATAATATATCGATTGATGGATCGAATTCGGCATTGTCTGTTAATTTTCTATCATAATTCATATAGTCTGCGTATGCCTTTTAGAGTCTCGCTCGTACATTAAACGGTATGTTCGATGTCACAGTGTCAAATAATCGATACGTACACCTTCTCTATTTGCAAACGATCTTTCGAACGTTTTGCACCATATATCATTAAAACATAAAACATTTAATGTGACAATTTCGGTACGATATTAACATTCAGTGGTTTTTGCGTGTCCTTGTTATTTCGTTAGATAACATTATAGATAAAATTTGTATTTATAAAGCAACGACAAAGTGATCTTACTAATGCATTGGTTGCACTGTGTACGAATTATATCTTTCATTTTTATTATATTCGTAATATTATATTCGATATTATTTCACATATAATTTATTTGAATTTCCTCTACCTACTTTTGCCAACATAACGAATTACTGCAGCTGTATTTACAAATTCGAAATTTAAAGCATATTCTTATCTGTGAAAGAGTAAGACGATAAAATGCCTTCTAATCTCTAGACCGAATATTTCCTAAATTTTACATATTCTCAAAAGCAAACAATTCACAACTTATCCACGAAACGGTTAACTTGAAAGTACACCATTCGGTAAACAACGATTCTCTAGAGTTCACCGTGAATATTTCGTAAATACATAATAACAATATTTCTACATATTACACAATGTTATGGTCATTGGTAGACCTGTCTCTATACATACTATATTAATGCTTCGTTTCAACCGGTCCTTTTTACTTTTTGATATCGTTTGCTAAAATATGCTTTGAATGTCAGTTTAATAGATTGCATTTCGCATTTATTGACAAAGATTGAGATCGCAGTACCCTCAAAGATGGGGGAGGAGAGATTGGACGTCGACCAACCTCTATGGGATCTTAGCACCTTCGTAGGCAGATGGAAGCATTTCTTGTGGCAAACTGATTTCCGCACTTGTACCGTTGGTGAATCCCAGTTGCTAGCAGCAAAGAAACTATGCGAGGACTATAAGTGAGTATGAGCAATCGGTTTAGTTTTGCTTGACCACTAGCCAATCTATTGAACTATTACATAAACGTGAAACTTATAGAAAACAAATGATTTGTTATGAATGAGTGCAAAACATTTACATAAATTAATACACATTTTAATTTATATAACAGAAATTTTAATATATTATGTATGGTGAAGAGGATTAAGGACACTTCAATATTATTTATGTTTTTCGAAGGTGATGATAATTAAACAATAAAAGTCTGCGAGTTGTAATAATAGCGAAATATGTTTCTACATATTATATTATATCGTATTACTTGCTCGTTATCAGTCGAACAAGAAGATATTAAATTATTCGATATTACTTTGTAAGAACTCTTATAAAAAATATTTTCTTGACATTAATCTTGTTTTATGATTGACAGAATGTGATTTGAAGTATGTGATACAAGAATCGCGTCTTTTCATGGCGTCTTTATCATGCTCGAAGAAACATTATTGCATAACGAGCGTTATCGATAAATGCAGTTTACTATGTTAAGTATTTCAAGGATAAAACGACATAATTATGTTCTAACAAAATCGTTACTTATAAATAAAGATCGCACTAACAATCACAGTTATTATAATTAAAAATATTTCACTAAATATCTTTTATGTTTAAAATATATCCATTTTAAATTCTCATAGTATATTTATAAAAAAATAAATAGAGTCATTTTAATCTATAACCTAATTGTTCAAGGAAATAATTGGAAAAAATTAAAAGCGATTGTCATTCTATAAATATAGCGTTCTATTTAAACTTTAAACATAGAGAGCTGACCTTGAAACTCCTTTCACGCCTCCGCATTCCCTTTTCTCTTCATGGAATTCTAACAGCCTTTTTCAACCCCATATACGAGTGTGTATTTTATTTTATAGACCAGTTTAATTGCATGAATTTTCTCGATCGTACTTCTGGTATATAAAATAAATTAAAACATACGCTATGTAAGGAATAAAACGCAACAATAGTTTTTCAGATGCAATACGACCATCTTTCCTTGCATGTTTTGCAAGATTTCTCTAATGAAGGATTACGATGCAGGTGGTTGACCGTACATGTAACTTATATAAGTAACCATGGCACGGATGAAAGAACGATTTTATGGGAAACGGAAGTCATAAGGATCTTGCATCGAATCAGATTTTTATTTTAACTTCGTAGCAGGTCATCGAAAGATTTACATTTTACGTATCATATTGGAGAAAAAAAGAAATAAAAACTTATCGGTCACTGTAGGGATTGCAAATATTCTCCACGGCATCTTTACATTCCTTTTCTTCATGAATTGATAGTGTCAGTTGGTCAATTGTGCAATGTATTAGCCGATTGTAAAACTAGTAAAATAATCGTTTTTTGAGAAAAGAAGATAATAAATCAAGCCTGTGTACAAAATTGTAAATTTCCAGACAAAAACTGTATCGATAATTATACCAAAAAAGAAAATAATATTTGAACATTTTAAAAGTGAAATACTAGGGAGGAAAATACATAGTTAGGAAAATATTTTCAACAGTTTTAATCTAAATTAAAATTTCAGAAAGGATACTTCGTGTGAATGTACATATTTTCTGTAGCTTGAAGAAATTTCTCTGTCATCTTCCTGAATCGTTCCTTAAACACGCTCTATCTAATTGTTTAAAGTGATACTATTCCTTCATTTGTATTTCTTGCAAATTTTTCGATACATGTAGCTATTATCAGAATTCTTAACATAAATTTTCACGTATCCTTATAACTCGCTGTTTTTGAGTCTACGAAAAATCAATAGTCTGTTTATCCCTTAGACTTGGGAAGGAGCCAGCTGGTACAACCCGGGAGCAAATCATCTATGCTAAGAAGCTTTACGAGTCGGCCTTTCATCCCGACACCGGTGACCTGCAGAATGTCTTCGGTAGAATGTCCTTTCAAGTGCCAGGCGGAATGCTTATCACTGGTGCTATGCTTCAGTTTTACAAGTAAATTGTCTCTTTGCATATTGTCCACCTTAAACTATGCCAAGATGAACAAGATGACATTCTCGAAACGCAAGAAATTTAAAAATTCATTCAATAGTAATTTGTTTTCAAGGATAATCTTCTAAAAATGAAACAATGGAATATAGAAAAATTCTGTATTAATATGGCCCTTGAGATTAATTTTACGAAAATACTAATTAATTTTTTTTTGTAATAGATTTAACTTCAAGTAGCAGAAATATCCTTGATTTTCGATTGAAAGATATAACTATTTTGTTGACTTTGTAGAATTTATTTTGTATAAGCATTTTATATGAAAAAGACTGTTCATTCACAACAATTGTTGCAGAACAACCACAGCTGTGGTTTTTTGGCAATGGGTGAACCAGTCGTTCAACGCGTTCGTTAACTATACGAACAGAAATGCCAACAGTCCTACGACCGTGTCTCAATTAGGACTGGCATACGTCAGTGCTACCTCAGCAGCCATGATAACGGCTATAGGATGCAAGTCCTTTTGGGCAAAACGGGCAAGCACCCTTATGGCGGTAAAATTTTTAATTCATGAAAACTCAAATTAATACTTTCGCAACAAATTGGCTTCAAAATGATTATCTGTCACAAAGCTGTCCTTTTAATTATTTGATTAAGTATAATATTTGGAAGTTTAACTATTTAGCGCTACGTGCCGTTCGCTGCCGTGGCAGCTGCAAATTGCGTCAACATTCCCCTGATGCGGCAGAACGAAATCACTAATGGAATCGACATCAGTGACGAGAATGGCAATAAGTTGACCAAGTCAAAAGTAGGTTGCATTCGACGTTCGTTATAGAATAAAGTGTACCACTGAAGAGAAGTAAATACATGATCCATTTCAGTTCGCCGCAGTTAAAGGTATCAGCCAAGTAGTCATCTCGAGAATTGTTATGTGTGCACCTGGCATGTGTAAGTATAAAATGTAGAGCACGAGATCAAATGCGTGCTAACTTAATGAAACACAAATTTATATGGTTCAGTGATTCTACCACCCATCATGGAAAGACTAGAAAAATATGCTTGGATGCAGAAGATCAAATTTTTGCACGCACCTATACAAGTTATGTTGGTCGGTTGTTTGTAAGTATTTTTTAAACATATATTTTTTAAATTTTAGATTACCGTGACATTATTAGTCGACTACAGTGGTTTAAAGGTTGGACGTTCATAGAAAAAAAAATATTCATTAATATTTCAGTCTGACGTTTATGGTTCCTACGGCGTGTGCGTTATTCCCGCAAAACTGGTGAGCTTTTATAAATTTTATACATATATATTTTATCAAACGAACAATACAATTCCTTTACATTGAAAATCAATCAATGTTTACCACTTTTGTCACTGAATATTTATATACTGACGCAAAAATTAACATAAATAATAACTAATATATATTTTTTAAAAAAATTAAAATAAATAATAACTAATATATATTTTGTGTAAACATACATAATTTTTATGTATACTTTGTATATATTTCATAGCTCAATTAAATCTTGTGATTTGGAACGCTGGGAGCCTGAAAATTACGAACTTTTGAAGAAGAATTGTAAAAGCAGAGATATACCCACATACTTATACTTCAACAAAGGTTTATAATTCATAGAGACTGTAGTCGTGATAAAAGATCATCGAGGGCGCTCTTTTTTATTACCCTTAGGGGATAAGCGAGCTAATTAATAATGAAATTGAAATTTTCCCATAGAATAGTGTCGGGAATATTTTTAATTTTCTGCTGATTCAGAGGATGAAGAGACCTTGTTTCGAGGAGAACAATAAATACGACAATATTGCATTTCAAATAATTCTTGTTCTATATAGCAATACATTTTATTTGTAAATTTCATAATATACATGCTAAATCAGTGCATTTTATTATTCATCGTGTATGTTGATCGGTATCCTCTTGTGATAGGAATACCGATAGAATCGCTAACATGTAATTACCTTTTGTACACGAGACATTTCAGACAGCAATAATCTGTTTCTACTAAACGCTCAATCATCTTGCTTTAATTAAACTAGGTAAACAAACATATGTATTTGTTAATGATATCGTAATATTACACGTTGTATTGTTAAACCTCTATGTCATAGATCTTAAAACAACTGTCGATGTTCTATTGTTACTATCTCCTTCAACTGTTATACGTTATAAATGAAAACGCTGCCATGTATATTTTAGTAATATTACAATAAACACTTTGGAAACTGAATTTCAATGGATTTATTTTATTTCATGATGGACTACAGTCAATTATATGGTAATATTGGAACAAACATAAAAAGTAATATAATTCAAAGTACATAAGTATTATATAAAAAGCTATAAATTTGGCCGACAATGTGTAGTTTGAGCTTGTTGCGGCATATAACCGATGCGTTCTTGAATTTCACTTTGCGGGATTTTACCACCCCAGGGGGGAGGATTGAATGCTGGTGGTCTTTCTGATTCTTTCTTAGCTTCGAGAGTTTTCCTCATCGCCTCATATTCTTGTAGATCGTCTAGTCGTAAGTCGATTCTCGTCGGACTGCGCCGTATCATTTTACGAAGGAAAAGTTCCACGCACCTTTCTTTTAGTATAAAAAGATCTTATAGTACGTCGATCGATATGCAGGGAATGTTGTTAATAAAGACCAAGCGAAAGAATCCTAACTTTCTTTAATCCTTAATACTACACAATCGTCTGCAACATATTTATAAAACAATGTTTTATTTTAAAATATTCTTATTCTGTTTTAAATCCTTGATTTTTATCAGAAGTACTTCAAATTTTTATAGATTCGAGAACAAATCCCTATCTGGGGTTTTAATGTTATAGATATAAGATCGATTAAATTTTATATCATATGGATTTAAGAAATAACAAATCTTTTTACATATCATATATTATGTGTGCAATACATACAGAATACATTTATATCCATTATGCAACTAATAAGTATATATTATTAAGAATTAGAGATATAAAATTTAAGAAATAGAATGAACGTAATGATAATATTTATTCGATAAATGAAAACATTAATGTCTAAATTGATAGAAATATTCGACTAAAAAATAAGAATGTAAAATATTTCGCACGGGGCACAGAACCATGTAAAGTCACCCCTGAAAGTTACGTTAAGATGGCGGATTACAAGGAATAGATAACTGGCCAGTAATAATTCCGAAATAAATAACACTTTTAAGAATGCACTAATTACTGGACCATTTATATTCGCGAAAATGACATTTTTCTTACGATATTTCGTACGAATCGTTCGTAGATTCGCATCATTTACAGAACTAGCGTGAAAATGTGGGTACAACAAGGGATTTGGCCGCCGTAAACACGCTTCCGATCGAGTGCTACATTTTTCGTTGATTTTGTCACGGCGGCAAGCACTCTCCTTTAGTAAATTGTAAATAATTGTAAATTAAGCATCAGGTAACGAAGCGCCAGCAGAAAAGGATGCTTTACTTGGAAGATTATGTTGAAAGTACGTAAAAACGAGGCATGCTCTGCTTACCCAGCTTCTGAAGAAAGTTACTAACCTTTCAAAATATACTCTCTCGCACAAACATCAGAAGCGTTTCTTAAAGCGAATATTTTAGTAGATATTGTATTATCACATGTAATCATTTAAATGCTGGCCTTTATTTTATTATCACGTTAAATATCTCATTATATGAGCAATTTCTTGATATACCATTCTTTGTAAGTTGAAGGTTAGTTGTATGTTTTCTAAGTAGTGTATAGCTTCTCTGCTCTACCCAATATATTTTGGAGTTAAACTGTAACTTGTAATATTTCCTGTGAATAGAATGCGAACATTGTAATTATTATATTAATTAGATAAATGTCATTTATTCTTATGTATTTAATCTTTTTTATGTTGATTTTGTTTGGTTATGTTAACCTTCTTCTTGTGCGGTTCCAGTGATCGAGCACCTACCACAAGAATTAAGAGACCGGTTCACAGAAATGAGAGAAATGGACTTAGGTGTACAGAGTATGTACACATTATTATAGAATATATTTATTATTTATGAATCACATCAATAATTGCTCAATTATTGCAGATTCAATGGACAGTTTAGAAAAAAAAGTAAAGATTTTTTTTGCAAATGTAAAAAAGATGAAACCTAGTGAAAAGGAAGCAGAATATGAAGCTATTAGAAGAGAATATTACAAAACTTTAGAGGATGCAGATGAGAAGGTGCATTTAGCTAATCAGATGTATGACTTAGTAGATAGATATTTGAGAAGATTAGACCAGGAATTGCACAAATTTAAAATGGAGCTAGAAGCAGATAATAAAGGTATCACAGAAATACTGGAGAAAAGGTCATTGGAGCTAGATCAACCACCTACGAATAGTAGCCAAAAAGAGAATCGATATAGCTTTACAACATCCAGTAGGTCACGAGACAATCATAGTCATTGTAAGTATTCCCTTGCTTCAATTAAATTTTATTCAATATGAAAGATACTTTAGACTAATAAAAATTTTTATAGCTCGAGCAGAAAAAAGGAGAGATTCAAATGCATCTTCTACATCAATAGAAAAACGCTTAGCTATAGAAAAAATTTCTCCAAGTCTTCCTGAATCGCGACCAGCTTCTGCAAATTCAGGACCAATTATCGCCGCTACTAGCGTGCCATCTACCCCTACAGCAATCGCGAATTCTGTTGGTTCTGTGAGTTATAATCTTGGTCACATAGGAGCTGGTGGAAATGCTATAGCAGCTGCAGCATCACAAGCAATTGCTGCGACGCAACAAATGCAGCACGGCAGACGTACTGCCAGCTTAAAAGCTAGTTATGAAGCCATTAACACTGGAGGTGTACATGCAGCCGAATTTAGTAGAGAATTAGCTGGCGCTGCTCAGACCGCCATTGCAGCTATACAGCAAGAAACAACTAAAAAGCATAAAAAGTATGCATCTGCTAGAAGACTTCTGTACCCTTTGTGGAAATTTTCGCGTGTTTGCTTTGAATGAATATTATTACTCATTTTAGAAAAGTAACTGCTGTCCCAAGTTCGAGTGTAGTTGCTGCCTCTGTTCAGCAACCTGTATCACCTCCAGTTATAACTACAAATACACAAGTTGTAGATTCAGATAATCCAGATTGGACTTATGATCCAAACGAACCAAGATATTGTATATGTAATCAAGTATCTTATGGGGATATGGTTGCCTGTGACAATTCAGATGTAAGCTAACCTTTTTTCTTTATGTATATTTCCGTATGAGTCAAGTAAAAATATTTATATTTATTAAATAATTATTTTTTCTCATTATCTTTTTATAGTGTCCTTTTGAATGGTTTCACTATCCATGTGTGGGTATCACTGCACCTCCAAAAGGAAAGTGGTACTGTCCTCAATGTACATCTTCTATGAAGAGACGTGGAGGTCGGAAAAACTGATCGTACTATAACCAGTGCAAATATAATGAGAAAAAATTGATACTACCTCTTAGGCATTGTCCGTCAAGTACCAACTTAGTTAGGAAGCTATTAATTCTGATTTTATATCAATTTTTAAATATGTTTAAAGTTTAAGTCTTGATCTTATCTGGTCTTGATCTTGTCCCAGGAAACTTAAAGTTCTGTCTGTAAAGCAAAAAAAGCAGTTTTTTTTACTGCATTTTATAGACATAACGGAAGGATCAGATGGTGCAAAAAGTGGTCCTCGAACAAATTTCGTTTTACGAGATTTTTCGCATAAGAACATTGCAAATATTTCTTAATACTTTTTGCACCATTCTATACCACGACCATATTAGATAGTTTCTACGAATTTACATTGAAAAGTAACCTTTTCCTCTGGTAATACGTAATACGATTTATTGACTGAAACATCAGAGGCGATTTTCATTGTGAATTTTTCGAAATTTTTGTTTTTAGTTTACGCAATGTCGAGCAATCTTTGTATATTTACGTCCTCATGTTAGTTCAGACGTGTTTAGTATCTCGCTGAATTGACAACTAGGCGAGCAATAACATTTTAAGTGTTCTACGCTTTGAGAAAGAAATAAACAAGAGAGTGAGAGAGAGAGAACCGATAACAAATTGTGAGAATACTACTTTCGAAATGTAGCAACTTGATGTATAAATAAAGCGACCGATGCAAGATTTATCATTCGTATTACTATCATTCATAAAGATGTTTCATTTGATTTTCTCTCATTATTACAATTAATATTCCTCATTTAGATATGTCTCATCCTAAAATTACTCTCGTATTATGAAAGTAGTTTATTGAGTCATTGGAACATTTCATTTTTAAAATAATTCAAGTATCTTATCGTTTCCGGGTAACTTTCAACCTCCAGCGTTACTTCGGTCTGATTAATCATGAGTTAACTGCAGACATATTTAACTTATTGAAATATTCTACTTTTCAAAAAGGGTGTCGCTATTAAAGTAACTGTAATTATCACGATTTAACGTTATAAAAAGGGAAATATGCTTGTTAGTCATATGAGATTCATAGCTGACAATTCCTTATGGCAATTTGTAGCACATTTAAATATTGTTGACATCAAAATATAAAAAGAAGGAAACTGAGGCAAAAAAACAGTATAATTATGATCTGACTCATGACATTACTACCGGGCACCGGGAACCCGTAATTATTGACCTTCTTTATTTCAGAGCATGTCTAACCTTGCTTTTCGTTCCACTTCAAACATTTTACTACGTATAAAAATTGAATAACATTACAACATCTGTGTCATACATAAATGAAGACATAATCATGATCGGAAGTAATTTACGCCAAATTATGTAGCAATTTACGCGCAAAGGACTCCACTATCTGTGAAAGGTCGCACATTATTTTCGTTCCGAAAGAATGTACGAGTTAATATGCTTCTGCAAAATGCGTTGCAAGGTATCCTGGTTGTATATAAATCAACGAAGGCTCGCCAGTTTGAAATCTTGTTCTTCTTCAACTCTGCGCGCTCTTATAAAGTACAGAAAATTATTTTGCGACATTCAATTATGTCTTATATACTATTTGCAGTTTTCTTCGTTACGGGCATTCTAAGGGACCGTGCTCTGGCACAGGATACGATTACTTTTGGCAGTAATGCAGTTGTGTCATCAAGTATGAGTATAAGAAGAATTTTAAACAAACTTGAGGAATTTAAATCTCTTTTAGCCCTTCTCGTTATCAAAAAAATACTTCAGTTTTTGAAGAATGGAAATTTCTTTGAAATCTAATTCCGATTGCATTATTATTCCGTAAAACTTTTTTAAATAATGGATGGTCTATTAAGTATATTTTCAAACATAAAATATTTGCTAAAAATAAGATATATTCTATATCTATCGATAAAATATTACCGAAACATGATTTTGGTCGCTTTTGAATTTATTTTTGAATTTTAAAATTTCTTGAGAAATTATATTTTACTGTAGAAAAAATGTATTTACGTTAAATATTCGATTACAAGTTATTAAATTTTATATTTTAGCTTACAGTGACACAGGTTATTCGTGTTGTGTTCCAAGGGAAAACTGCCCATATTCCAATACGGGAATCGATATTCGAATTGTTAATGGAGTATGTATGAGTAATGTATTTAATAGTTTAATGATTAGAGATGTCATTTTCTCAAAAAATACATCGTCTTAATTTTAATTTTTAGAATTCGAATTGTCCCGCTGGCCAAGTGTGTTGTTGCTCGTCTTCTTCGGGAAACTTGGTTGACTCTAGTTGCGGTGTCAGGAAAATTCCAGTGTCTGCACATCCTCAAGGTCAAGCCAGTTATGGAGCATATCCCTGGCAAGCTGCACTTTTAACGACTAACGACGTTTATGTTGGTTCGGGTGTACTTATTACTCCAAACCATGTGTTAACTGTCGCCCACAAAGTAGCATCTTACACGTAATTTATATTTTATTTTAATTCCAAAAAATATTGGTATTTTTATTTCCTTTTGTGCCTTTTATATATTATTTTTCAATAAAAGAAATTTAATATTTCAAGTAAAAATAAATATACTTTTCTATAGAAATGGCGGACTTAAAGTGAGATTAGGAGAATGGGATGAACAGTCCACCAGTGAGACTTATCCATATCAAGAATATTCAATTAAACGAATATCTATACACTCTCAATTCAATTCTGCTAATCTTCAAAATGATGTAGCAGTAATAACTTTAAATAGTACTGTTCCAATTTCAAGCAGTCCTAATATAAACACTGCATGTCTTCCTTCAGGAATACCTGCAGCTTCTACAAGGTATGCAGAAAATCCATATTTAATATTGAGTTTTATTTAGTCATAATAAGTTTATATCCTCCATATTTTTTTTTTTTTTAAGATGTTGGGTATCAGGCTGGGGAAAGGATGCATTTGGTACAAATGGCAAATATCAAAGTATAACAAAAGAAGTAGATGTACCAATTGTTGATCAATCAACCTGTGAAAATGCTTTAAGGCAAACTAGGCTTGGACGTTCCTTTATGTTGAATAAAAATAGTTTCATATGTGCAGGGGGGGAACAAGGAAAGGATGCATGCACAGTAAGTTATTAACATGTTAAGATCAGATTTTAGTAACAAATATTAAATAATATTATTGATATCATTTAGCTCATGTTAATAACAAATATTTAATTTGTTAATTCCCTTGGAAGTACTTATTTTGATTAAAATTCTTCTAGGGTGATGGTGGTTCACCATTAGTATGTCAATTTGGTAATAACCAATGGCAAGTTGTTGGAATAGTTGCATGGGGTATTGGTTGTGCAACTAGTAATATTCCTGGTGTATATGTCAATGTGTATAATTATATTCCATGGATTACACAACAAATAACTCAGAGTAAATGATTATACAAAATGTAATAAATGTCTTACAAATTAACAATCGTTTTTCGTAAAATATGTTTTTTTTTGTAAATTATTTATATTGCAACTGTATTCTCATATTTTTCTATGATATTTGTATAACTTTTACAAATTTTTATTTTTTCTAATAATACTTCATAATGTAGTTGCATAAATATATTCATTTAAATATATTTGTATATGAATTACTAAATATATTACTGCGGAAAAAATATTATATGCAATATTATTTTGTATTTTCCCTGAAATAATTGACGAAGTACATATTTAACACTTTAAATTTTACATGTAAGATAAACTTAATGCACGTTTTATAAATAAAGCAATTTTGTATTTTAAAAACATAATTATTTTGCCGATAAAGTAATAAAAATCGAAATGTATTTAATACGACTTAAGTGATAAGAAAACAACGTATAGATTTACATTCTAAATGAAGCTTGATTCATGAAAACTGTAAAGTGCATTTTATGTAAATACGTAAATTGATGATAGAGGGCTTATCGTGTTTGACGTTTGTGAGAGGAAAAGTACTGATTGTTTACAATTTTCCAAGATCTCAAAAGTTCAGAGGAATAAGTAGATGACATGGACGCCAATGCAGATGATGACGGAACACACAGCGAATTAGGTATATCTTTTTACATGGCGCACATTTAAATATATTAAATTATCCTTTAAACAATAACAGGTTATGTAGTGAGTTTTCCACATATTGTTCCAAAATGCAGAGATTCTTCCTTATCAATTATTTATAAAATTATACGTCTTAAATTTTTATAATTTTACATATATGTTATTTATCTACTTCTGATACTTTCATATCATTATACTTTCATATTATCCTTATAAATCACTTCAAGTTTTTTGTATGTATACATATATGCCTTCATACATAAAGAAACACAAGAAAAGAATAAAATATTTGTATTACAGAATATCCAGAAAATAGACAAAATGATGTCGAAGAGGATTATTCAGAAGAAAATACAGATGAGACATCTATATCTACTGAAAGCACTTTTGACTTGACATTACCAGCAACACATTCTGTAAATTTTCAATATATGTTCCCAAATTTATGCTAAATATTTGTTTTTAATTTTCTATGTAATTTAGACAGAAAGATGTTATTTGTGTTGTGTTTGGAATGTTATAATATAAATGTATTTAATTAGTATTTAGGACATAATTTAGAAGAACTTAGAGGGAGGACAATATTAGATGATGGACTTTACGTTAACTTGCCATTACTAGTGAAACAGTCTGTCATGTTATTTCCTGGACAAACATTACCAATGACAGTATTTGATGCACAGACCATTGATATGATAAGAACTTGCATTGAAAATGACCGGACATTAGGAGTTGTATGTTTGGGATATGATAAAATGGTACCAATAGGCACAACTGCTGAAATTTATGAGTGTATGTATGATCCTGATCAAGGTTTTCGTTTGAAAGCTAAAGGCAGGCAAAGATTTAAGATTCTCAGAGTTATAATTCAGGTAAGTTTTAAAATAAATCATCATATATGTAATATAGTAATTGTCAAAATAATAATATATGTTAATGAAATTATTTATTATATATGTAAATTTCCTTTGTTCTTCTATACACTCATGACTCTTATAACAAGGGCATTTGGTTGTAAAATCAGGTATTTCTGAAAAAAAAGATTAATATATTTACTTCTATATATGTAGGGATATGATAAAATATCAGCCCGTGTACAAGTTTTACCAGAAATAACGCTTGGGCCACCATTCTTAGACGAACGTATAGCCTCGTTGGATCATATGCGAATACATCCGAAAAATGAGGAAGATTTTAAGAAACAAGAAAAAGTAGAAAATTTAGATGCTGTAGTAACCCCTTGGCCTGCTTGGGTATACCGACAATATGATCCTTTAAGACTTTCGTTAAAAATACGACAACGTTTACAATTTATCGAAAGCAGTATGTACTAGTACTATACATGATTCTTATATAATATCTTGTAATCTTAATGTTGTTTGTACATCATTTTAACTTAAAATTATTGATTGATTGCAGAAGGAAGTAGTATACCAGAAGATCCATCAGACTTATCATTCTGGGTTGCCCAAAATTTGTTACTAGATGATAATGAGCGAATCGTTTTATTAAATTACGATTGCGCAATTTCAAGGCTACAAAGAGAAATTAAATATCTAGTAGAAGTATATAAAATTAACAATTTCTATTAAATCTTTCTAAATACAATTATTTTAAATCTTTAAAATTAATAGATCATATTTTATAGGATAAAATATTTGTTTGTTGTAATTGCGATTCTTATATTGGAAGACAATCACATATGTTTCCAATGAGTAAAGAAGGTCCACAGGGTACATATTGTAACCCTTCTGGTATTATACATGAAACTGTAACTTTATATCATGCGCAAGGCCTTGCCTTAAGTGATAATCCACCGTCAATAAATTATACGTGGTTTCCAGGGTAAGAATTATTTCTTCATATATTTTATTCTATTCTTTCATACTTTACATTAAATTATTTTAGACGTGGATTTGTTTCATGATAGATACGCCTGGACTGTCGCAACGTGTAAAAATTGTGGTGATCATATGGGATGGAAGTTTACAGCAGTTCAAAATAATTTAAAACCTAAGGCATTTTGGGGATTGATACGTAAAAGTTTGAAAAATAAAGAAAAATGAGCAAATCAAAAATTCAATAAATACCTTAGACCGAAAGGTTCGTTAGTTTGGAAAACCTGGTGCAAATTCCCATAGTTTTTTTAGTGTTATATGACTATGTGCAATGTTTATACTACCCTTGTGTTTAGCGTTTGTGCTGTTGTGAGCTTTCATTAGCGATAATATTAATTTTTCCAGTATCAAAGAAAACCATACAACATATTGGAACAGTTATTTACCATAAATTTCCAATCAACTGAAGTACAGTATAAACAAATTTTAACAGCTGTGTATATAGAATTTAATTTCATAGCTATTTATAGTTATATATAAGCATGAGTTACGAGATTGATATAAAACTGCATTAATTTTTACATGATTGTATTTCATATTTATATTAAATTTAAAACGTAAATGAAATGGATCAATCAATATAAAAAAAAATATATATCAACTATTATTTTTGCAAGAGCAGTTTATTCTGCTTCATATGCTTTTAATCAGTGTCTAGATAACATACAATTCTCAACTTAAATTTTTTATTTAACTAGTCACTATGAGACATATACATCCATCTTCAATATCAGTATAGTGATATGATAAGAATTTGTCAACGTACCTTGCCTAATAAATTCGCAAATCGGAGGTTGCTGGCATCTAATAGTAATTAGATACAAATTTTTTACGGTTTTTATGTTCTCACTTAACACGATGAAGTAGCGATAAATTCGTGAAAGATTGAAATAGTAT
This sequence comes from Bombus affinis, assembly GCF_024516045.1. Taxonomy (NCBI): domain Eukaryota; kingdom Metazoa; phylum Arthropoda; class Insecta; order Hymenoptera; family Apidae; genus Bombus; species Bombus affinis. The sequence continues at coordinate 3,729,434 of NC_066357.1, read as the reverse complement.
TCATTTTTCTTATTGATGTGTAATATTTACATGTTTTCCTTTTCACATTATTATTGAGGAATGCATGTATAATTGCAAAATGAGTTTAACTTTATGCCATTATTGTACTGAACTTCAATAATTATATACAAGCTATGATCAAAGATATAATACATGTTACTGGAATATGCTATTTTGTTATTTGTATATCAGAATTTAATAAATGTGAATTTAACGTGAAAAACGTTATTTACAAATTGTTTGGTCTTTTATTACTTAGAAAAAAATATTTTGAATAGGTTTAGATACACAAGGGAATATGAAATTGAAGGTGAGTATATAAGAAAGCAGGAAAATTAAATGAGATATTTGAAAGGAAACAGGATATTATGAATTAAACTGCGTTTTTTCATTAATATCTTGCGCATGTTGTATATTTCTCGGTTACCTTCAATTAAATTTGTTATAATTATATCTGTATCTCAATCATTCTCTTGTATATGTATCGTGTTTTCTTTAATCGTGTTGAATTAGCAGATGTGCTTATTTAACAATCTGCCACAAAAATTTAATCATTCGACGATAACATTTCGTATTATAGTACTATCATTCAGACATATTTCGTTATATGTATATCGTAGTCGTTTCGTACGTACTCGAGATTCGGATACGCTGATTCATTCGTATTTATCATTTCGACAGTTGCTCGTCGTTTCCTGAGTCCTATGTATGCCTGAACTTATTTAACTTTGTGACTTTAATTCCTAAACCAATTTAATTTTAAATGTGGATATTTTAACACGTTGTTGATTGATTAAACAAATGCGACGAAGTATCTACCATAAATTATATATTCGTCTGGCATAAACTTTGATGTATATATTTTTAAAATACATCAAAGACTTTCTTACACTTAATTTTTTTAAAGCGCCACTATCATAGTTCATCTCTCGTATATTCTTCATAATCTATTTCCACGTTACATATTCGACACTATATTAATGAAACAAACATTTTTTAATATTTTGTATTTTAAAATTAGATGATAATAAGAGATTGTAGGATATTTATCAGACACATTAATGCCAACATTGCAATATCAGTCCAATTAAAACAGAAAGATAAAAAAAAGGCATATTGAACGTGAATTTCAAGATGATAACTATGACTCAAGCTGCAGGAACTAGCGATTTTCAATTACGCTTTCAGATTTAAAATTATTTTTGACAAAAAAAAAGAGAAAAAAACAACAATAACAATTGATTTCCTTATGAGTTTTTACATTTCAATTTTTTTATTAGCATGTATCTATCTGCGCATTTTCACAATAATAATACATATTTATAATACATATATAACAGAAATCTTTTGTCTAGGAGATAAACAGATAGATATTCTGTTAAAAAATTTGTTCTAATGTTGCCAGTATATATAAGCAGTTTATAATATAAATGTAATACATCGCTATATTTTAAATAAAAGGACGTGTTAAGTGTCAATTATTTTTTTCTGCTGTAACATAATCCCGTATTTTAAATTTAAACAAAACTTATATTAATACAAAAAAAATAAAGGTTTACGAATTTCCGTCGTATGAAATTTTTGTTCTTGATATATATCCTTCAGAAAAAGTTATTTACACAAAAAAGCATTCCTTATGTTCGCTTGAATATTATTTACTTGAATCAGAGTAATATATACACAAAAATTTCAGTTTAGTATAATTATTTTAGTAAGTATCTTATTTAATGTGTTAATTATTAAATCATGATCATTGCCTTTGATACCTGTATCATCTCGATCTAGATAAACTTAATCATAGTAAAACTGCCAGACTTGTAAATAGTTCGAATTTACTATAGGTTAAATATGAGAATATTATCGAGAACGTATATAGAAGTATATTCGTCGCATATATTCGAAAGTGTTCATTAAATTATATTCCAATATCTTTCAATACTTGCTTTTAGCTGTGAATACTCATCCAGTGAGAATAAAGTATCGGAATAAAAGTAATTCAAAGATATAGATACGGGTCAGGAAAACGTACGTAACAGACTGTCGGGTTTTTTTTATCATTGCTAATATCTTGTCCCACATGGATGTTTTATCACGTCACTTGTACACTTCGTGTATGCATAATTATTTATAGATCTGTAATATAGATATTTAATGTGTTTTATTATTGTATTTAATAAAAGCAGAAATTGAAATATCACAGGGAGAGACTTACTTTCAATTTCCGATCCTGCTGAGATAAGTTTAGTGTGCGGCTGTGCAGTTGTGCTTGGTTGTTGATTACTTAGTTGTCCCGTAGTCACTGGTGCAGCAAAACCTGGAGGTGGTTGCATTGCCCAATGTTGAGTTGGTGCATTCTGTTGTTCCTTATAAACAAAATTTGTTATGAAGATTTACTATACAATATGTACTTTTAAATTTATTTTAAATTTTTGAAAATATAAAGTATAATAATGAAAATGAAATATTATAATAGTGTTTAATACCTGTTGCGCATTATGTGATACAGTGTGTGTAGGATGAACATGTGGAAATTGCCATGTACTAGTAGTTTGGAATGGAAGAGGCCTAGAAGAACTAACAATAGCTGGATCAATCGAAGTCCAGTCTGCAATAGGTCCAAAATTGTTCCATCCACCTTTTTGATGTAATGCTTGATGATGAAATTGTTGTTGCTGTTGTTGATTATTAATATCACACCAATCTTTAAGCGTATACACTGCATCTCCCGCGCATTTACTAATACCTGTTTTATACATTAATTAAATTTTAGATATTAGTCATAAAAATAATATAAAATGTTCAAGTAATAGTGACTATTATTACAATGTACCTTGTGAATTCAGAAGAGGGTTTCCATTTGGAAGATAGGTATTTTGTTGTGGTGGTTGTGCTCCTGTAAACAGCACACTAGACGAATGACTCATGTATAATATTATATAGATTTTTTGCAAAGTCACAAGAATTCACTTTTATACTTGGATAACACTATTGCTCACCACAAATACATATTTACTGACACTATCTTGCTATTTCCGATTTATATAAGCAAACAAAGAATACACTTCTACTTTCTAAAGTTACAAAACGTTTGTTGTTATCGTGTATATTTTTCTCAGATGAACAATGTAAACATAATATACGTTTACAATAATCACAGATTATTGACAACATTACAAAAATACTAACCCGAAAGAGCATTGTTCGTGGGAGCCGGTCGCGGTATACCAAGACCAAACGAATTCATGTGATTTGGTGTAGAACCAGGGAAACCTGGTGGTGGAAGGCGGCTACGTTGTCCCAAACTAGCAGCAGCCACAGTACTCTGAGCAGGGCTTTGGGTACCACTTTGTAATAAATTTTGTGGAAGACGAGACAGCAAGGAATGCGACTGTTGAATAACTTGTAGATTCTGCAGATGTTGGGCCTGCTGTTGCAAATGTGCTATATGGGCGACCTAAATAATAGTCATATACAATAACATGATATGAAAACAAAAATAATCATGAAACTATTATTGTTTGTTTTCAAGAATTATTATTGATAAATTATTAAATTTCATACAGTTGCCAAGGAAGATATAGAAAATACCTGTGGAAAATGTTGTTGACTGAGGTTTGCAATATTCTGTTGATGTTGTACCCTATTTTGCTCTTCTCGTTCTCTTTGTTGTTGTTGTTGTTGTTGTTGTTGTTGCTGCTGCTGCTGTTGCTGCTGAAACCTTTGTTGTTGAATTTGCATTTCATTTTCCATAAGTTCAGCCAAAGCTTTCTGTGTTTCATGGAAAGGATCAAAACCTAGATCATCATCAGGCTTTATATCTGAACCAGATTCTTTATGGTTCCTAACTTCCTCCATAGTAGCATGACCATTTTGTTTTATATATTCACAGTTTTCTTGATTTTGTTGTGCCTTAAGAAATTATAGTTATTCTTCTTATTATCTATATTTAGTAGTATAAAGACAATTTAAATGATATTTATATTTGATTAATTATTTTATAAACTACTTACCTGCAGAGCAAGCCTTTGTTGCAATGAGTTTTGTTGAAAATCTGCCATGAATTTAGATGCAGGAGAATTAACAAGCAAGCTTGATGTAAAAGTACCAGAAGGTTCTGATAGAGTAGTATACTGTAGATTAGCATAAACTTCTTCATCTACAAAACCTTCAGAATTGAAATTCACTCCTGGCGAACTAGAAGGACTGGACTTTTGTACAACATGATTTGTTTGTGAAGTTTCAGGTTGAAAACCAAAAGCTGCTTGCCAATCTTCACTGGATTGAACAATTGGCAAAGAATCAGGAATAGAAGTTAAGCCTGTGGTTGTCCAATTCAGGGTTGGATTTGCTGTATATCCAAAAAAAATAATTATAACATTTTTTATATTTAATTTTATATAAACTATAGGAGAATATAAAAGGAAAACAGACAAATATAAAAACTTAAGCAGTTTTTATAACTCAAGTTCATTACTACAAGTGATTATAAATCCACAAATCAATTTGTGGAAACCACAGCACTAAACAAAGATTATGTGTACATGCCTGTCAAAGAAGTAGGTGGCACTGAGGTGGTGGTAGAGATTTTCTGGAAAGTGTTTGAATTGAAGAAACTATTATTGTCCGTTTGAAAGATCGATCGATGATTGAATTGTATTTGAGACCCATTATGTAGTCCTGGTGGTGGCTGTTGATTGGCACCTTGTGATGAATTTGTGCTAGCTGGAGAGGAACCTAAAGATGATATGCACAAATTTCTACACTACAATCTCTATGCAATCAAATCATTTTGGTAGTGTAAAATGCCAGAATAAACAGCTTCTAATGCCATTCCTCTCTGCCACCATTAATGAATCTCAAAAATGTAAAAATATGTGTCCAGAAAATTATATTTAAATATAAAGTGAGAAATTACAAAAAAAAAGAGGGAAAGAAGCCAATTCTATACATACATAAGATATATTATGTAGACATTCATTGCATATAGAAACAAAAACAATAAACAATTTTCCAGACACTTTCATATATATGTTTGGCCAAATGATGCAACTTACAAGAAGGATAAAGTCAAGTGTGTACAAAAACACAAAAAACAGTTACTATTTTTTTTCAAAGAATTCTCTTTATTTTGGCATATATCTATAACTATTTAAAATTTATTCTACAGTTATGAGACAGCCATAAGATGTGCATGTCATTAATATACTATACATTGCTCGAAAGTTATTGTTTCATGTTTAAAGTACAACATACAGTGTTATAAGAGATAGGCACACATTTAGAATGATTTGTCATTTATTACAAATACTTTGTATGACATATTTTAATATTTAAATGATTTAAATATTGTAATTCCTATCTATAGCCTCTCACAGTCTTTTCATAAATCGAAAGAATAAACTTTCTCCTACTTCTTTTCTTGCAAATATATATTCATAAAACTTTATTAAATTACAGAAACATTAACAAAAAAAAAAAAACAAATATATAAAAAAATTAAGACAGTTTAATGTAACAAAAAAAGAATATTTTTTTAATAAACATTGTTTAAAATTATCATAAGACAAATAAGTTTAAATTTTATCCTATAACTCTTTGAACCTAGAAAATAAAAGATTTCCAAACATAATTCTATAAATATTTTATAAACGTTATTTTAAACTCTAATATACATTTTTAGTAATAATAGTTATAATAGACATTTTGATCATTCTGTTTCTCTTATTCACATATTATTTAACGAATATTATATATTGAATTTAGTCGTTTTCTACATTTATTTTAGAAGCAAGAAATCAATACATATAGAAATGATCACGAATATAAGGAACTCACCCAAAATAGCAGCACCACTGTTCTCCTCACTTGATTCTGTTAAATGTTCCACTTGATGATTCACATTCGGGTCTTCCGTACTCGAAATTGTACTAGCCGGTGTACTACCTTCACGTTGTTGATCTGTTTCACTATCCGAATGCCGACGTTCTCCGTTCTGCATTATTCCATTGACTTTAAGTTCTTGAGATTGCTGCTGCTGTTGTTGTTGTTGTTGCTGTTGATGCTGAACTAATTTAGATCCTTTATTACTTTGTTGTTGTGATTGTTGTTGAGGTGGTGGCTGCTGCGGTTGTGATTGTTGTTCCGATTTACACTTACTACCCAATTTCTGTAGTACATCACTATTCGATTCGGAGGAAAAATTTCTAATATCCTTTTGTCCATTAATTTGTGATTGCACATTATTTTGTGTACCAATAGAGCTAGATTCTGATCGGGAAGTTGTCCGTGTACTGTGTTTTTCTTTGTTTTGACAATTTTTGTGTTTATTCCGTGCTGCTTGAGCTTTACTTTCACTATTACTTTTTCCTCTCCGTATATTCATATTTTCACCTTTATTATTATTGTTCTGTTGTGTTGAACTACCAGAGGATACATGACTCTGCTGGTTTGTTGTACTACTTCCGTTTGTCATGTTGTTTTGCTGCGATGTTGTTTGTGATGGCGGTGATAATTCTTTACAATTTGTTTGTGAACCTGTAGATATAAGATTAGAATAATTAATAAACTACATATGATTATATTGTTTTTAAATATAATTATTTTTATGAAAGGAAAACCCACTATTTGTCTGTCCAGTCTGTAACGATGGCCAAGCTTCTTTGGCTTGAGAATTTGAAGTTCCATTCTCTCTAACAATACTGCCTGTCACTGATGGTGATGGTGTCGGTTTCCTTGCGTAAAAAAGTTACTATTTCAGTTATGCTGTCTTCTCTTTCAATTATAATTCAGTAATTTCAAATGTAAAATAAATTACCGTTGTGCAGACGCATGTGACGCATGTGACGCATGTAACGATTGCACAAGTTTACGCTCATATTCTTGATGTTTGCCCTGATGCATCTCTTCTTTTGTAAATGATGCCTCCTGGTCCCCAAGATCATGTAAATACATACAATCTGGTTTCGGACAAGGCTGATTACGCATAAAATGTGAACAATACTTTGTTGTTCCTAGCGACGTTTTAATTGTCCGTCCATCCATAACAACGTTATTCACAGCCTCTATAGCACGTAGTGCATCTTCTTGACGCTAATAATAAAGAAATTTAAAAAAAAATATATATATAATTCCTAAAAGTAGTAAAATAATATAGCTTCAAATGTAAAAGTATGCAGAACTTACCTGATAAGTAACGTAAGCTGAAGCACTAGGACCTTGAGACCCTGCATAGGAAGTGCTTTGATTTATTACAACCTTGTGAATTTTGCCAAATTTTCCAAAATATTCATGCCGTTTTAATATCTGAAAATTAATTATTACAAAAATACTAAATGTCAACAATAATATTTTATTTAAATTATTAGTGACCTTACTTACATCAGCATCCGCAAGTCTCAATGGTAACCCTACTACAAATACTAGATTTTTTTGTACTACTCTCACATTTGCTAGATGTTTACGGTTTTCTGTAACCCTTTGCTTACGTTGCTGATCTTTTAATCTCTTTTCTGCTTTTAATCTAACAAGGAAAATGAATATAATAACTATCAATGATTCATACAAACACAATAGATATCATAAAATGGATGTTACATACCTTGCAATTTCTTCCATACTGAGAGGTTTAAAATCAGCAGGATTTTCAGAATAGGCCTTCCGACAAGCAGGGCATAAACCATTTTCATCTGTACGAATTCTATGCCAGCAAAATCTACATATTTGATATCCACAAGTACATGGAAAGAAATTCAAATCATCCACTTCCAATGGTTCCATACACAAAGGACATTCCACTGCATCTTCTCCACTTTGATTCAATACTGACATTTTTGTTTCTAGTTTTTATATCACACAATATAGTAAGTTACCAAGATTTTCTTTAGTTATAAATCCTGCACACAAATAAAAAGTATTTTACACAAGGTATTTAACATTCTTTCGACCATATATATGAAAAATTTGTAATTATCAATTATCAAAGTATTTTAATCATGGTAATAATATTATCAATGAAATACACATGGTAACACTGAAAATGCTTGGAATAATCATTTTAATTGAAAAATAACATCATTATCAATGTAAATTTGGTACACATACGTGCAAAGTCTCCACAATGCCTTGATACTATGTAATTGACTGTACTTGCAACTTTTTATACACTAATATCCTTGCACAATCTGAAACAAATAATGGGACATTAAAACATTGTACTATAAAAATGTTATGAGTCAGACGTGTCATCGAGTATTAGCAGCCGTTTTCGTGGAATTCCACGTCAATTCGTAAGAAAATCCTTTGCAACGTACATCGTAACGGAATTTCTTTTTTGGAAATATTTCACCGTGGAAGCGTTGAAATGAATCATATACCAGAAGGAATTAAAACAGAATATTTTCTCGCAGAAAATATAATAGAAGACGGTGACTGTTTAGCTGACAGATTTGACGAACAGTTGGAAAGGAAGGGTCCGTTTGACAGGAGCTGTCAGAGGAACGTTAAACGAACAAATAACGCCTTAGATTTCAGAGAATTAGGTTAATCGCGTATGCCCTATGGTGGACGTAGAAATGACAAGTTTGTACGTGAGGTTGAGAACGACGACGAAAAACTTGCGGTAGGGCCCACCGTCTGTACTCTCCCACTCACTTTCTCTCTCTCTCTCTCTCCCTCGCTCTTACGGTGAGACACGAACTATACGAGAGGGCGACGATCGGATGAAACAGCTGTTGGTGGCGTCGAGAGAAGCGAAGAAACGTCAGAGAGCGAGTGAGAGGTACTACGCTATAGCAGGAACGTACGTGAAAATCCGTGGAAAAGTCGGCGTGGTGGGACATGACACGTAAATTCCCCGGAGATTCAAATACAACTATTCACATACGCAAGGACGATGGCTCGATGTTTCGCGTTACGATTTTGAAGGGGGGAAAAGGCAAGCGAGAGAATGAGGAATGGAAGTAACGAAAAGGAGTGGCGGAGGGAAAGAGAGGGGAGGGGAAGAGAAGAGAGAGTAGGAGAAGGAGCAACAGAGAGAAGAGTAGAGACAAAACGAGAGAGAAAGAAACAACATACAAAAAGGAAGATAGATAGAATAACGATGCCATCATTCGTTTTGTCCCTTTTTAGCCAATGGTCGTTGTCTTGATTTTGCGCGTAAAGAAAAAGACTCTCACCGATTTCTCATATCTGTTGTACCTACTTTTTTAAAAGAAACCCGTGATCCCAGTTCAAATGCAAACAAGTAATGGCCCCAACTCAAATATTTCAGTTTGTGAAAAAAAAAAAAAAAAAAAAACTGTAGTACAGCGCGATTAACATAGTATGGCTCGCGGCGAACGTCACAAAGGATTGAATGATTTGTCGTCAGAGGGGTTGCTAAATACCCTGGACTGGTTACAGGGTATACCTGGTTCGTTTAACCTTAACTTCGTTACAATAGAGAAACTTTTCGACAGTCCTCGGTAATAGATAAACCGCGTGCCACCGTTTTCGTTGATTCTAGAGTTATGTTCACGCATTCGTCCGTCCAAATTTCTTGACTCTTGTTTACTTACGTTATAACTTTTCCACTAACAAATCTCTTTTCTGTACTGGGAAATTTTTGTACAGTCTTCTAGATCTGGTCGCATGCGCACCGCGACTGCGCAGAAGCGGACATTACATATACTGGTATTTAAAGAAAGGCGCATAGGTAAAGGTTTCTGAAAGCGCATGTCAAACTAAAACTTCGATTATGTTATTATGACTGTACAAATCTTTGCTTCCTATTCTTTTTTCATTCAGTTAGATAGGTTTATTATTTACGTGTGATATAAAATGGACACTTAACAAATGTTTTTTATAGCGTTTCAAGTTCTATTGAAAATTTTGATGCTCACAATTTCTTCTATTTTATATTTACCGCGCACTCGGAAATGATCAGTGACTGATATGACAATGGCACCAACGCATGAAGACAAATGTTCCTAGTATTGGATAAAATAAGGTACATTCTCACCGAACGAATTCTATTCTTTCAAACTTATTTCAATTAATTAAATGTAAAACTCATTCATTCATATTACATTTGTCGTTGATATGGGATACAATAACATTTTGTCAATTTTCCATAATAATCTAAAATTAAACATTGCGTTTTATTATGAAGCAACTAATTTTACAGTTTGCATTGTCCAGTTAAAATTATCTTTCTGTATTTTTATCTGTTGATTTAATTTCTTATAAACAAATGAGGGTGCAAATAAATTTTTATAGTTAATGTAGTACACAATTGTAGTATACAATCTTAAAGCAATGTATTATATATAATATTGTTTTTTCCTATTATCATCCTTTGCCTTTAAATCAATTACTTTATTACACTTTTTCAACATTACCTTTGTAATTGACACCAAATAATGGATGCCGAGTTCTCAAATTTTTTGGGAATGGTACACTGCAGTTTTCTATTTGCATTGGTTTAGTTTTTGAAATACTTGAAAGTTTTCGTCTGATAGTAATTGTACCTGCTGGCTTCATATTGACTACATGAAAAAAATACAAAATGTTAGAAGAAGCCACTGATTATATCTTGAAATAGATAAAAAAATATATTACCAGTTTTATATTGTGATTTTACTTTACCAGTATGAAGTACACATGTAATATTACATTTAACTTCATGATGCACTGCACAGTATTTTTCCTCTTTAATTTTAAATTTAGATTTTTCTCCAAATATTAACATCTGACCTTTAAGTTCGTTTGGATCTATCTACAAATTGCATGATATTTATGATATTAGTATATTATTTTTTTACTTAAATATATTTAACTTACTGTTCCAGGAATATCCATGATCCATATGTCTTCACTATCAGATAAATCATCTAAACTCAATGTAGTATCTGTAGTTTCCATAATTAAGTCTTCTTGTTGTACTAAATCACTGATCTAAAATAAAATTGATAAAATAATTTTATGCAAAGATATTTGGTACAGAATATATATAAATTAAATTTTATTTACAGTACGTGGTCTTGTAGTAGATGTTGCATTCATTGATGCTCTGTTGCCAGTTATTTCATTTCTTGTTTCTTTGTTATTTTCTATATGTTGCTCTACTTCTATCACATTTTTTTTCTCAGCTTTTTTCAAAATGCTTTTCTTAACTATAGGTGAATTAACATGCGGACTGGCAGGTTGAATGTTTGGATTGATCGTTATAGATTTATTACTCTTTGACTGAGGTATTTCAGTTTCTGTGGCATCCATTAGGACCATGCTTTTATTTAATTGAGTATTTAACTTAGTTAAAGAATCATCCGCATCTAAATCAGTCATGTTCGATAAAACTATAAAATTATATCTTAGATTTATAAAATTCTTATAATTTTCAAATTCTTCAAACGAAATTCATTAAGTTATTAACATTTATGTACAAAATACAATTTGCACAATTTTGACATATTTCGCTATATTTAAAAAGTCTATTACTAATACACTATATAAATGAGATGAAACATTAAATTGTCACATAAATATATATAATGTTCAAAATAATCAAATGTACACGTTTTATTGATATATACGTCTTCCAATACTAGGTTCTATATACATCACACTAAATTTGAAAACAAAACCGACTAATTCATAGGTTAGAATTGGAATCTACTATTAGATCTTTATACTTATATCATGATGATTTTTCTAGTTGTTCCACAGTACAGATACTGCACCAAGCGGTCAAGTGTTGAAGGTGTTCCACATTAGCATATACAAGAACCTATAAAGTTAGGGATCTGCCCTGTTTGGTTCCACGCTACATATACAAGAACCTATTCAGTTTCGTCAGAAACGAGGTGTATTTGTTGCGGTACCACGCTACAAGAGTCTACTTTTCGTTGTACGGTTCTTTGGAAATGTTTATACTTTTCTATCCGAGATAAACAAGTATGAGAATAACAAAATCACGCAACAATTAAATGTAGCTGGCTCAAAAAGAGAAATTAATTGTTTGTTATATTTTTTTTAGAGAAGAAAAGAAAATCTTTCCTTTCAAACGATATATATATTCAATATATAAATAAATTTGCTACAATAATAACTAAATTGTATTGCTATTAAAATATTGTTTATTTAATTAAAGCATTTGCCATACGGTGGCGTAATAGACAATATTTTGAGATAAACAAAAACGTGGTTACTCTAGGTTTCCTAATATCATTGATTAATTTTGATTCAAAGCGCCTACTTTTTAGACATCAGACGTCAGTTGCAATATTTCTCAAGTGTTGTTAATTTTATGGTACATTTAGCCTTAAAATAATTACATCATATACGAAATGTCTACCGAAAATTTACGACGATCTTCACGATTAAAAGGTAGTATATAGATTACTGACGATACACTGTAATTTTAATTTTTGTAGATATGTTTATTTACAATCTATTATTGAATAACTTATTTTTATTCTAGTAAGAAAACCTAAAAGGTATATGACATCTCATTCAGATGAAAATTTGGATGATAATCCAGTAAATACAGTAGAAGATGAACTCAGAGATGTAGAAGAGAATGTACAAAAGCCAGTTGGTAAATTTTCAATGACGAATTTAGTATTAATTTTTCCGTTTTTTCCAAAATTTAACAAATGTATTATTTATTTAGAATTATTTTCAAATGATGATGTAAGCGGACAGGCATTATATAAATTCCAAACACCTAATAGAAAAGATGCTATGACAAAGAAGGCACATTTATGTCGTACACCTATTAATGATGTTCCATTACCCATAGCTAAAGTTGTTCTTGAAAAGATAAATGTTTATAATAAAGAACAACCAAAAACATCAAAGAAAGACCAGAAAATTTCAAAAAGTATAGCTTGTAAAATAATATAACATTCTTCATTTATTATATATTTTGTAGCAATAATATAAGGCTACTAATTTATATTTTTAAATATTCAGTTCCTGTTATTCAAAGAAAATATGAATCTGGATTAACATCAAGTGAAAGTGAGAGTATATCTGAGTCTAGTGATTACCATCCACTTGAAGATACTGAAGAAACAACCGATAGTGAGGATGTAGTTTCTAATAATGATGAAAAAGATCAGACGAAAACAAGGAACCGAAAGCAAAAATTTATATCACAATCACATTTATTGAATACACCAAAAAGAGTAACTAGAAAAAATAAACCTTCAATTATTCATAAAGATTTTGTAAGTAGAATATGATAAATTTCACTAAAATATGGATATATGAATTATATAGTACATTATTATTGTTATGTCTCATATTTTTAAAGCATATGCAAACTGATGAATACTTTGCAACACAATCAGAAAAGGTAGTTACATCTGATCGGACGTTAGAACATCTACGTAATTCTCGTTTAACAAAAGAAAAATTGGAAAAATTGTTAGCAAATCAAAGTCATGTGTCTTTACAACATAAAAAGAATATTTATTCAATAACTAATAACTACTCTACGCTGTTTCCTATGTGGTATTTTATTATGGAGTAAGTTAAGAACAAAATATTGAAATCTATAAGCTTTTAAAAAATGTAGTAATAGGTATTGCTTTATTGTATTTTAGGCAAGGCTATACTGTATTGCTTTATGGCTTAGGTTCAAAAAGATGTTTAATCAATGATTTTTATAAAAGTATATCTTATCATCCATCACTAGTAGTAAATGGATTCTTTCCTAGTTTAACTATGAAAGATGTAAGTCATATAAATATAGTTGAGATATAAATATTCATGTAATATGATGATTAAAAATAGCCCATATTTTTTAGATACTTGATGGTATAATTATTGATTTATTGGAGTTAAATTGTCCTAGCAATACAACTGAATGTATTGATCTTATTGAAAAAACTTTAAGGCAAAATCCAAAAGACAGATTGTATTTGTTAATACATAATATAGATGGTATGATGCTACGTTCAAATAAAGCTCAAGATTTACTATCTTGTCTTGCAAATATACCAAATATTTGTGTTTTAGCATCAGTTGATCACATTAATGCCCCGCTATGTATGATCAATTTCGTATTATATTTTTAATTCATTACATTTTTAGTAATTCTTATATGATTGTACATTTATAGTATGGGACCATACAAAACACTCCAAATTCAAGTTTTTTTGGTGGGATACAACAACATTTCTATCTTATCAAGAAGAAACATCTTATGAAAGTTCACTCTTGGTTAAGCAAAGTGGTGCTCTTGCTTTATCATCTCTTCATAATGTTTTCCTTTCTCTAACTTCAAATGCTAAGTCAATCTATCTATTGCTTGTAAAGAATCAGTTAAGCAACAGTAATAATGTTAATTTTACTGGTAATTTCAAATTTATAAGAAAAGTATTACATATAGAATTAATATAGTTTCAAACATAATAATTTATTTACAAATTTCTATTAATAGGAATGGCATTTAAAGATCTTTATCGAGCTGCTCGTGAAGGATTTCTTGTAAGCTCAGATTTAGCATTAAGAGCACAATTAACTGAGTTTATAGATCACAAGTTAGTTAAAATAAAGCGCAACATTGATAGTATTGAGCATCTTATCATTCCATTAAGTTCTGGACTTCTAAAGCAGTTTCTAGAAGAACACGATACATGACATTTTTAACTACCTGTAGCATATAAAATATGGTAAAGTATAAGCATTTATACTTTTTGATATTCTTTTTATATACCAAATTTATTAAAAAATTTATATTTTTCTAAAAAAGAAGAAAAAACAATAAAACATTCTATAAAAAATATAATGGACCACATAATTGTTATGTCATGTCCTTTAAAAAAAGGTTTTACAGATATCTAAATCTAATTGTTATATTTAATGCGTAATATATTAATATATATACGTTTCTATGTCATATAACTATTAGGTTATAAGTAATTAATTAGGATATGTATACATATAGGTTTATACAAATTAAAACATAGTTAAGGGTTAAGATATATTTGCAATATCATGTTGGTAGCATTCGGTGTTGGTACCACGTTGGTACTATTCAATGACGCGAAGCGCCAGTGGTAGTAGTATCGTGCAATTCGTGTATTATTTTTTACGTATGATTATGACACGATAAGCCGGGTAGTGTGTAAAATACAGTAACAGCTAACAGCTATAAGATGTCAAATACGTTAGGTTAGATAGTAGGCGGAATTACGCGATAGCGAAAGGTTAAATGAGTTATTAACGCATGTATGTGGTCCACAATTTGATAGGTAATTACATTGTTAGCAACTGTTATTTCTCGTGGTTTAGTGACGAATAAAATTTAAAAAAAATCGTTAATATCATGTAAAATAATACAACACTATAGAAAGTACAATAATCGTATAATGCAGTATACGGTTACCGGCTTGTTATTACTCGGTTTTGATCTAACCTAACTTTTTGCCGTAGAACTTTTAAACGAGGTTATTCAGTCCTGCTGGGATGCTTTACCTTTTTTTAGCTACAAACAATGTCATAATTTCGCTGAAAATGTTAGTGTGTGGGCATGTGCGTGTGTGCAACGTTGCGTGAATTACAGTTCCGATTTGACATTGTAAACATGACGACTTGACCTTACAATGGCAAGTTGGACGACCTTGACTTTGGCAAGTATACAATGACCGAGTAGTCACTCTTATCGACTAGAATCAAACTTTCTACGTATAGTTTTGATAATTTAACTGATGAAATTTCATATTGTCAATCAACCTTTTGCATAATATAACCTTATATTCTTAGCAAGGAGCAAACTGCAAAAAATGTTTGATCCTTCTGTCATAAAGGTGTAACAAATTCTTGTCTTTTTTTTTATCACCATATTGAACGCATGTCAAATATTTTATAGTACGTTCTTAGTTATATCTATATTACAAAAGGAAACAAAGTTTATATTGCCTCACATATTTGTATTTTTATTTATGATGTATATTATTAGTGTTGCTTGCTTTGAATTTTAAAATTAAAAAGAAATTAAAACAAGAAATAAACGAATAACGTTAAAAATAAAACAATATTTGATTTTTCTTTCTTTTTCTTTTATTTATATTTGAATGTGTTTACTACCTTCTTATTCGATTAATGATACAAGAATATACATTTTAAATAAAATGCATATAGTAAAAACTATAATCTTTTAATTCTTATATAGGTATTTTTCATTGTTGTAGGTAACCTATAAACACATTTGCTGTGGCACTAAAGTAATAATATTGGTACAAGTGCTTCGGTGAGTTATTTAATATGAATTTAATTTTATGATAATTTATCTTAAGATTGACATTGATATACCATATGATATTATACTGTGTGTTTTCTCTAATATATATTGATTTTATTCAATTAAAATATTGGCATTTGAGTTTGTAAATTGTCAACATAAGTTTTAATTGCATATTAATCGCAATAATTAATTGCGTTATTTACATGCATTACATAATTATTATTTAACAGCCAAATGTATGTTATAGCATAATGTATAAACTACAAAAGCATTGAAAGAAAAAGTGATAAAAATGATTTATAGTTTTATACAATATATTTAAATTTTCGTTAAAATTTAAATACATTAAAATTTTTAAAATGTTGTTTTAAATAATACGTATGATTATCAATGTCATACAAAATACAGATTATTAAATCAAAAAGACAACTGATTAATTTATTATATAATGTATTATGAATTGTATGTTATGTGAAGAGAGAACACGAAAGACTAAAATATGGTCGTGTTCTTAAACAAATTTTTAAGTAATTTTTCATTAATGTACATATATTTACATTTCATATGTGCATCATTAATATATATATACATTTAATAATGTATGTATTATGCCTTAGTTCTCATTTAAGAAGTATTTTAATAGAAAAATACTGTTTAAAATGTATTTTTTTTAAATATTTCTAGTTTATCATTTTACTTTTTCAATGCAAAATAATTCCTTTCTTTAAATTACGTTTTTGAAACTAAAAAGACATAATAAAATTATCTTAGTTTAATGTGATGAATGAAGTACAGCAACCATCTTTATCGACGGGTTGGTCTTTGATGATGCTTTAAATTTTATGATTTCTACCACTAGGGATCGTTTGTAGCTTCCTGTCATTTCAAACGATCTTTTATAGCTGTGTTTAATATCGTTTTTAGAATTATTTTAAATTAATTTATTTGTTCAGTGAGTAAAAGTGTTGTTGGTATCTCGTGAAATCTTACACTTGAAGCAGAGGCATAGAAAAGAGAAAATTGTATTGTTTAAGATTTTCAGAGATATCAAAATGTTATAACGTAAGTACAAAATGACGCTTAAAAAATTATTTATGAATTTGAAACAAAATAAAAATCTGTTGCATAATGTTTAATTGCAAATGAAAATCATATGCTTTTATTTTCTCTAATATACTATAGAAATCAAATTAAAATATCATCTAAAATATTGTGAGGTTAACAGAGAGTAAGGACTATCCGTCGTTGTCAAATAATGGTGGGATTCCAATTATTGAAATTATGTAATGTTTTTTGAATGTCCAATAACGTTTTTAGGAAATATTATTGTATTCTCACATTGTTTATCGAGCAATTATAACTTATGTTATTTTCGAAAATTGTAAATTCAAACGATTGTCATAGATTATTAATGCGTGACTCAATACAACTGCAATTATCTAGTATTTAATTTAATCATTTACCATAATTGCGTTACATTAAATATGAGATCAGAATTAAATTTAGAATGAGAAATATAATATACCTAATATCACGTATTTTAAGTTTCTCCTGGACTTTATCCGTTTTTCGTTACTAATAACACGTAGCGACGCTCATGTGAATTTCACTTTTCTCAAGACAAACCAATTTCTCCGAGTGGTCTGTCCATTTCTTCGACGGCCATTAACTTTTACTTTCGTACTAACTTATTTCGCGTACGATGGACGTTAAACGACATTTGTCACGGTGAATGACACAACGTATAAACACAGTGTATGAACATGACGTATTTAAAGCCGTAAACGCTTCAACGTTTATTTCTCGCGTTTTTTATTTCAACTTTATTCGTCCGTAATTTACAATTCACGAGATTCAAAATCTTCGTTTTCAATGATAGTGTTTTCGGTCCAGTCGATAAAACAGTTACCAATTTTTTCATGACGTTATCAAACGAGATTTCACATGAACGCGAATTAACCCGAGAGAGTGCATTGGCAATATGGTAATTTCGAATTGCGAACACTATTGTCGATGATTCGCTGACGCACACAATGGCACAAAAGAGGTGCGCGCGGACGCTTAACCAATTTCCGCTTGTTTTAACCAAAATCGAGGTCGTGGAGCCGTTAAGCGTCAAGGATCACTTACGATCATCAAGTCAAGATTCTACGTGTATGACTCATGGAACTCTTTTATCTCGACTACATATGATTCCTTCCACATGCGTCCTCGTCATTATGTGTGCTCGCGAGCACATGACTACGTTTAATAATGTTCCATTGTTACAATATCACCTCTTTTCTCGTTTGACCAGACTTAGCACATCTTCACAATTTTCAATTTAGTTTTCGTATGATGAAAGGTGTATACAATTTTTATAGATATAATTAGAGAAAGACAGAATAGATAAACGGCAGAAATGAACTTTATTTAATAATCTAATAAGTATGATAGAGGATATATAGCGTTAAACTTTAGCTTTTGTCGCGAGAATTTTCATTACTTAATTATTTTGTAATCTAGTAAATCTAGTTAAAATTGTCAGAATTATGAAATTCTTTAGTTTCTGGTTCAAGTATTATTTCATAATGGCTAAAAATAATGATTAAGTGTTCTACTTTTGATGAATTATCCTGCATAATGTACAGCGTTAAAAACCGTTCCCGACGTTTGCTAAAAGCTCCAGCGTTTTCCATGTAAAAGCAGCATTTAACGAGATAGGAAACAACCGCGAAAACTTGCCTTTTTTTATTTCTATAAAAGTTGCTTGCCTTCCCGTTTTGTTTAGTTACTTGTGTAACGAGTTAAAAGATCTTGTGCGGTGGATAATGCGGCGCAGTTGTAAATGAAATCGCAAAACAAATGCAATGTAATAATAAAAACGGTGGTCAGAAGCAAAATGGCTAAAATGAGATAAAAAGACAGGAAAATAAATGTTTCCTGCTACCCTCTTGGTACGTTCCATTCAATTGTGCGGTTTATATTTAATTTTCATACTTTCACAGAGTACGTAATTCCAATTTCACGTGTATCATCGAATTAGTAATTGAACATTATTATTCCATTTCTATTGATTTTCTGATTTTGTCGTTATTTGATTATATTTAAAAAAAACAAGTATTCTAATATAATGTAGTCGATGAGATGAGCAAATTCAAAAGAAGCGAGTAAAATTCTCCACAAATAAATCAAGCAACTTCAAATGTAATTCTTCGGTATTGATCCAACAAGAAATGAACCCTTCAAGCTGTCCACCCTTAAACTGTCCGCTCCTAAACTAATAATCCAAAAGAAGCGGGCGAAATCCCTAAACACGTTTTAACCACCTCAAACCTTCGCTTAGCATTTCTATGTTCCATCTTCTTCAAATTAGTCTTCTCCAATCCGTTCGATTCTCGTAGAATCCCAAACTAGGCCTTTTCAACCAATGGTCGTTTCACCTGGCAAATTCTTCCACGATTGTAGAATATCGTTATACAACGGAACGTTTGACAAAAAACAAGCTGCCATGTCCACGTTGCTCGTACCTCTTCCGGTAATCAAGCAGGCGGTCGGTCGATCTTGTATTCAGGTTGCTGATAAAACCGGTTGAATCGATAGAGCGACGCTTCGGTCTGCAGAAAAGTTTACCGGCGTTGGCTTCGCGCATTTATCCGGTTCCCGGTTGTTCGATGGAAACTGTAACCCCGCCACGGCATATTAAATATCCCCGAGACGGGAGATGACTGGGTGCTCGAGGGTGAACGCGCAACTTTGCCAGACCCGTCGTCTTTACCCAGCGATTCCTGCGGATTTCTCCCTCTGTGCACGTTCTGCATACATGCACACGCTCACGTATCATACAGGGTGTCCGATTAGAATGTTCCCATGCAGTTATTCGTCGTATATAACGAGACACAAGGCTCTGATACAAATATTGTATATATTAGTAGAGGGGATGCATCAGGTTTCACGAGGTGGTCGCAGAGAACTCATTATAAAGAGAAATAGATTCAAACAACTTTTCTTTGGTACACAGGGTAACTTTAAAAATTCCAATTCTTTTTCTAGATGATAAGATATATGTTAGTATCGTTTTATTATTCTATTATTAAGATTTAAATTGGGGTTGGATTAGAGTTTTAGCTAAAGTTTCAATTGGAGAGACTAAGGCGTTAAGTTAGATTTGGCAAGTTTTCTAGGCATAAAGTTTGTATTTTTAGACATCGATTAATATCGATATTGATTATATATGAAACTTTGGATCTATATTAGGATAATTCTTAATGATTCGAATTATTTCAGGATTATTTTTATCCATACGATCAGGAAATATAATAAAGATATTCAAAAATCTAGCGCGGGAAAATGAAATTTATCGTTCGTAATAAAACATATATATCAAGACAGACCGAGTTGCGCTCGAAACTTCTGTTTCACTTTTTTCTTTTCTCGTAACGTACATTTCCATGGAGACGAATTTGTGGAGAAAGTAACGAGACACCGAGTATATAGCCAGCTTTCAGGGAGCCACCCTCGAAAAAGCGTGCGTACTCGTATTCGGTGGTTCTGTTTTCACCCCGATCCCCTCTTCCTCGCGTTGCGCGTGCTCTCCTGTTCGTGCACTTTCCGTTGGCCCGTCCTCTCCGTGTGTCCTCCTCTTTGTACAACCCGTTCTCTTTCATCGTTCCACGAAATTGTCGTTTTGTGCGTGGCGCACACATTGCCTCTCGCCTTTCCGTTCCTTTCCGTTTTGCGTTCAGTTTGCGTTTCGTGAAACAAGAACGACTTCTCTTCCGCGGGTGAGGAACGTTAATTCGAAACGGGCCGCGTTTCCCTGCAGGGTCGCAAGGGGAATACAGGCTTTCCTCTTGGCTTGAAACGAGTCAACGAGAATATTGTTTCGACGGACAGGAACTCGACGACGGTACTTTTCAGCGTAGCCACCAAATTAAATGGCATCCATGCGATTAACTTTCCCCGGAGATCCGTCATTGCGATAATAAGACTCGGTAGCCCTTTTGCTGTTCCAAAAATCGAAAAAGAATTCCTCGTATTTTTATTGGAACGAAATAACCCTTTATCCACGCGACCAGGTATTTCGCGAGGATATTTATGTCAGAACTGCTCTAGATGGAGGAAACTTCTCTATCTAACAGACTTTGATTTAAGAATTTAACATATTCTAAACTTAATGTTTATCTTCGTTCGATAACCGATAGAAATTCGTTCGATTTCGAATTCCAACGAAACGATTCTTTATTCATGCGGTGGAATATTTTTCATTCTAAAGTAATCTGAGTTCTAATCTAGGAGCCAAATCAAACCTAACTCTTCTGTTACTCTAGACATCGAGAAGAATTTGTTCGATTTCGGGTTAGAACAACGTAATCCATCGTCAACGCGATAGAATATCTATCTCTCCTATCTGAACTGAACTCTAGTTCGGCCCCAGAAAAAATCTGTTTAAACCATCTCGTATTGTGTACGAAGGAAACTTTCTATTCTCTTTACAAATCTATCGGTAACACTTACGAATCGTATTAACAAAACGCCGGTAATTAACGCGAATACCTCGCAGTAAAATGTATTAACAAATACAAAGCACAGAATACGATACTTTTTACACAGTACCGAGCTTACAACGGTCAAAGAGACAAGATATAAGAGCATTCTAGCAACGCGACGATGGAGAAACTCCAGCAGCCAGTAAGCTGGATCTGCTAGCTGGTTTCCTAGAGAAAATCGATCGACTGGCTGGAGGAAATCGGCGTCTATAGAGATTCAATGACGATAATCAACGGCAGAGACCCTTTTCTCTGCCTGTCTGTCGACTTCTCTCCAACCTACGTATGACCTCGATAATAACAGTTATGAAACTTGGCCGCGATAGTGAAAGTGGCGTGTACAGGACGTTTCATAATCCGACAACGTCGCCAAAGCAATGGGCAAGCGACGAAGAGGCCCTGAAAGGAGGAGAGGATGTTTGATCGTCAAACAGTTTCACCGGACGTTCGTCGAGACGAGAACGTGGACTCGAACGATGAAACGAGATTGTCAAAAGAAAAAATGAAAGGAGAAAAATGAGAGACATAAAGGCGGACTGAAATTATGAAATATTGACATACCATCGGTAGAATAATCCTTTATGAATGAAGAACAGTGCTGCGATCCTTGAATCTAGTTTTATTGTTAGCAGTGGATTACACGATACGAAGGTAATGGAGTTTCGTATATTTCGTATAGAGTAGTCTTTCCAGTATACCGCTGACAAAGAAAATATGTTAGGATTGTTTCGCGATGTTTCTTCTACGTAAAATGTCTGCATATCTCATATTTCATTGTCCTACTATCGCTATATAACGTAAATCGCTGTTGACGTCTCAACATTGATAACTGAATATCTACATCCTCAGGGTACTTGGCATAGATTGATTTTTATTTAATCCGTAGCGATTGCGAATTGAAGTTCAGTACGCGTAGCATGTACGGCAGAAGATCTGATAGAACTTCGTTATCGCTATTCTCCTAGCTTCGCTGTAATAGTTTCTGACAGACAAATATCGAAGAAGTTCTTAAAGGTATCATCTCCTTGGTTCCTTGCCTTCAGATAATTTTGTGTTAATAATATAAAAATATTTGTCTAAGATCTAGTGGCTAATTATATGCAGAAAGAAATATATTTTTCATTTGGAAGAAACGTAATATTGAGATTCGGATCGAAAAAAAATTAGATAAACAATTTGAATTTATATTTAAAGATTATCTTCGAATACCATAACCGGTATTTAACAACATTCATATATCATTACGAAATCGAGCAAACTGCAGATGCTTATAAGCAATAATGTAAGATAATTATCTGGTGCTTGCCTCTGGTGTCAGGGTTGTTGGTGGCGTGTGTACGCATTTGCACGCACCACGAGTGCTACTTTACTTCCACCACTATCGTATCTTCATATCGTAGCTCTGCAAAATGTTACGACTTTCTTGTGAACGCGCCGACACTGCGTGTACGTAGCGCGATAAAAATGTGTCACGATCGTACAAGACTTTCCCATTTGTGGCACGCGTGCAACCACGCTCCTCCCTGGTCGATTCAGCTGTCGTTCATATCGTGATATCCAAGGAACGTCCATCAGGTTTTGTCGCACTCTGACTCCGTTTCGAACGTTCGCGATCGGTCGAGGGTTAACGAGGTTGATAATTGTCTTGACGTGATTTATTTGTCGAAGTTTAAATTGATTGGTTTTGCTATTTTGTGGGGATAGCGAAATGATACCGAGTTGTGTCATGGATTGCGTTAAGTTGGTCAAATCCTTCTTTTCCGATGGAATCAATATTATTAGTTTTATGAGTCATGAGTTACGAACACTAATCAACAGCTATAACTCTGATACACAAATTCCGAGTTACGAGTTAGCAGTACTAATCAACAGCTGCAGGTCTTATACACAAATGGATATAATGGATAAAGTGTTATAAGTAATTTTGAAAATTACAAGTTAACTGATTCTTTTATTTGAAGTAAAATTGTGAGATTATAAAAAGAAAATCTGTAATCTGTAATTCGTAACTCGTTAATTTACGTATTAGGAATTTCTTGAATGATTAAAAACGTTCATAGTTTGCACGAATATAATCTAATATTCGCAACAATATATAAAAGAGAAGAATTCATTAAAATATATTTTACTCTCCAAAATCCTCATATTCTATTATTTTATCATTTTAACAAATTTTTAGTGTATGTTTCTATCGGATTTTCTCTTTGATTATCTTACGCGTCAAGTTCGCTAAGCGTTAAGAAATTCTCTTACCTGCTTCTTAACTTGATAAATAATCTCAAACATAATTAAGATAGGATAAGTAAACAGAGAAATTCAAGTGGAACTATCGTTGCTGTATTCGTCCATGAGCCGGTAATCTGAAATAGCAATCGTTTACATTTCAAATAGTCAACAAACATCACCCTCTTTCGTTACAAACGGAATTAAATGCTAGGAGGTTGAAACGAATTCCACTTCCGGCGAGCAAGCGCCGAGGAAGGACTGGAGCTGACCGTATCGATCGCGTGTGCAGGATTTAAATCCAGATCTTTCGTTTTCCAGACGACTGCTCTAGCAATCGAGTTACTCGGTCGTTGTTAGATCCCTCTTCTTTAAATCTAATTCGAAAATGGGGTTCGCCTACTGTTCAGTCAGCTTGACAAATGCGGATCGTTCTCGATCGAGTAGTTACAGAATTCACCTCCAATTTCATACAGAGAACGGAGAATTACATAGGATCTATTCGACTATAATATTGTTGATACGATGTGCCACGGTATGAAACTGCGAATTTTCAGTATCTAGAATTCTTTTCCATCGTAGATTTCCAATCATAATAGATTAATATGGTTTATAACATAGTTCAAATTATTTCATGGAATCCTTAACACGTATTCTGATTTTCGTGAGTCATTCAACGAATTTTACTTTCTAAATTCTATTCCAGTAGCTTTAATCCCAATTGTAGTCGCAATTAAATACCAGACACGAGCTGCAGATCGTCACGCCATTAATAGTTCGCGGAATTCTCTCTCTCTCTCTCTCTATATCGGTGATTGCAAATTGCAACTATAGCACGTATACTTGTTATCGATAATCGCATCAGTACTTGAAAGGAAACGCCGATAGACCATCTGTATCGAAATATCGATCGTTGACAGCTATGAATCATGCTTCTTTGCAAACATACATACCTCCTCGGCTTTTTATTCGATATCCGATAACCAGCCGTTTCTGGTTACTGTCGCTTTTCTAGATTTCCGCTGTCGTCCGATAACGTCTGCTCGTTCTTTGTAATCTCTTCTAACTCCAACTATCGTTCTACGTATTTTGCTTCTTTCGTTTATATATATCCGAAAAATTGTAATAGAAACAGAAATAGATATTTGTATGTACGAACATATGTCCGTGCGTGAAGTCGCTTAAGTATAATGCGATAATGATCAGACATCGATAAGAGAAGCACAGAAGGCGTTAGGTTCAGACTTAAACTATAATATTTTTTATAGCTATGAATTGCATTTAGTTGTGGCCAATGGATTTGCTCGTGTATTATTTCATGTAATTAATTAGTTCGCAAATTACTTTTCTTAAAAGCTTCGCGTTTCTTGTAAGCTATCGAGTGTTTATTTCAATTTTTACTAACTTCTAAAATTACATTATACTTCAAAAATAGTCGAGATAACGATGGATAATGTTACTTCTTGTTTTTGTAATGTATTTACAATGACACACTATAATCCGTACACGGCTCTAATCTTCGCATAAATTTCCATGAATTTCCAATTCTAAATCATTAATTTTTGTTCAGTTCCTACATGACAGTAGTAAGTGTCTTTTTTCCTTTGGAAATAACCCATTGTCAAGTCGAATAATCGACGACTGAAATAATGGTAAATTCACCAGCATAATTCCAGCGTATCAAACAGTCTTCTATTCCAGATCGAACTTCCTCTCTATTTTATATTCAACCCGTAGAATTCCCATCGACTGCAACGAATATTAAACTTTGCCCCTCCCCTTCTATATCGGCGGTACAATAAAAAGCAGAAAGAACGAAAAGGAAAAGAGGGGAAAGAAAGTGGGTACGCTGGGAAAACTTATGCAATTTTCCAGAGCAAAAATCGCCTGGGATTTGTCTTGCCAGCATGATGGTAGCTCGAGGTAGGAAGATTCGAAGGGTTCCACCCCTTCGAGTGAGGGAACTCGACGGCTTATCGTGCTTTGCTTTTCAAATGGCTCGTCATTCGTCGCCTTTTCCCTCATTTCCCTTTTCCTTGAGCTTCTCTCTCCGTCCTTGTTATTTTTATAATCGATCCGAAGAGCGACACAGGCTCGCTCCTTTCAACCCTACAACCTTTCAACTTTAATTACGAGAAGCTCGACTATTCTTTCATCTGGCATGGTACAAAGTGGCAAAGCGGTTTAGCTACTGACATTCAATTCGCACGAATTGAGCACGTGCACGAGGTGATCTTTGCAACACACGATCCTGGCCGCTTGTGCAAGAATATGATTGCTCGGTAATCAGCTGAAATGGTTGCGCGTACCAGGCATCCTTGGAATTCCCGGAATTTTATTCCTTTTTTATGCAAAATCGAAGCTTTATATCGACTAGGTGTTACCAACTAATTGGCAACAAGAAAAAGTAAAAAAGAAAAACAGAGGAAAAATACGATCTCATGTGCTGTGGTCGTTTTTTCACGAACTGTTCCATTTTTTCTCTTCGTCCATAACGAGCCATTAAATGGCTCGTCGAGCGTCAGCTGCGAAAGAGAATCGGCCACATGCTCGTACCCAGACCACCTCCAAAACCATCCACGTTCATATATGCTGTGTACCTAGAATCAGGGCACTTTGGTCAGTTTGTAGTAATAATACGTGTACGTTACTGAAACGTACAAATTAATGACGAATTCATAAATTACAGATATAGGTTAGGCAATTAAAATGCTGCTGACGTAAAATTAGCTACAGTTATTCTTCGAATGAAATTCCTAAGTAAAGTGTCGTACATTTGACAGAGGTCGATATTCTTTTACCTCGATTCCATTAAAAGTTGGAATTTCATACATTCCCCTGATGCATGCTTCACTACGTAACAACTTGTAATTGCAGTATATTCGAGTAGACCGAGTATACCGTGCTCGATCACCGATATTTATCGGCGATACTTATAACTTTTAATTGGCCAGCAGACCTGGTAACCCCGGACTCGATTCGAACGAAGCTAACGTCGAAAAGTTATTCCCATAACGAGGAAACGTTTCGTTCATCTAGCTTCCCTTTTTCGTTGTTTTATTTTCTCTCGCGAAACACGTTAACTTCGCGCGGAAGGATAGGAAGAGGGCCGCGTTTGCCAGCTTCCTTCTATATGGAAGCCCATTAAAGCGGCCGTAAAACTTGGTTACAGACTAATTGCTTCTACACCGCGGTCCTTTCCTTTTTTCTCTTTCTCTCTTTGAAGGAGGACGAAGTAAAAAGGGGATGGAAAAACGGAAGTGTTTTTGTTCGATAAGGTAACTCTCGCGTCTCGTTCGATATTTCACCTGGAAAGGAGAGCCGTGATATCTTCCAGCTAGCCCTAGGGGATCCAATAAGTTCCTTATCACACTATGGCTTCTTATGGAAACGAGTATTGTTGCGTTGGATCGATGCTCTCGCAAATATCTCGACCTGTAGGTTATACTTCACAAATTGCGCTCTACCCTCGTAGCTCGAAACTACCGGAGGGTGGCGTGCAAGATAAATTGCGTCGTTTCCTTTTAATCCATTACCTGCTGACTTTTTTTTGAAATTGACATGTCGCACCTCTGTTTTGAAAGTAACTCCATTCAAAAGCATTAATGCTTCAGAGAACGCGAAAAGCTGTCTTTAAACGTGATAATTATAAAATTATAATAACTATCGTATGAAAGAATCAAAGAAATTTTTATTCAATACCCAAACCAAACTTTCGAAACGTTTAGAGTACGTATACATATAGCCTTAAATTTTAATATTTATAGCAATACAGATATCTTCGTCAGAGTTTCACTTTATTCCAGTTTGTAGAAATTAATAATTGCCTTATTCGTACCACTTTCTTCTGAATCTTTCATTCCTCCTCATCCTCCAAGATTAATTCCTCTAATTCAAGGATCTTGTTTATCTTATCAGTGTTTGTAAACACCATCCATCTAGCATATTAAGCATCCTATTCTTATAAAGATAAAAAACATCATTTATTTTTCGTCCTTCTGAATTCATCCTTTGGACGACCCACTGGCAATTTCACAAGTCTTTCTTGAACCAGTCCTCACAGCATCGAGTGTACACGTTATCCCGTGTGCATGGTTGCGAATAATAATCCTAATAGGATGAAACATCATCGGTATTCGGTTAATCAATCGCGACCAGGGCCCGCCTAGACCCGGACGAAGGAGCTTCGAGGTCGACGAGGTTGGGGTTGCTGTACGTGCATTGCGCAAGAGCATTCACCCCGCTCAATACTCAACGACACGGCACAAGCTACCAGTTGGTTGCTGGTGTTGGTACGTACGGACCAGTGCAGCGGACAGAGACGGAGAACACGGTGTTAGGATCGTTGGAAACAGGAAGCGAGAGAGAGAGAGAGAGAGAGAGAGAGAGAGAGAGATGGCCGACCACCCCCAAAATGGGTTACCTACCTTTACCCACTTTGTGTACAATGAACCCCGCCTTTGATAGCGCTACCGTGGATGTTTTGTGCTTCGTAGCAAGCCTCGTGGCACGTCGAGACTCTCTCTCGCCCCTTTCCAAGAATTTCTCAGAATTTCGCCACGGGCCACGGCTTCGAATTATAAGCCTTGATCGCGTGGCCAGCTTCAGTACTTGGATAGTATATACTATGTGCAATTTTCGAGACGGGAGATGTCGTCATGCGAAGGATTACGGATGGGAATGTTGTCTAAGAGCAACAGATGTTGGCTGTAGGAGTGGTTGAATTCGGATAAGAGAGAGAGAAGGGTGAATTGGCTTTAAAGTGGAATCGGTGATGGTTAGGACTGTACGTGATGATTGGATGAGAAATGAAGATAGTGAGAAAAAGATAATAACCGTATATAAAATATAGCAAGGTAATTGTAATGTAGATTCGTTTGGGAGTGAAATTGGTGAAGACTTGATGACTTCTACGTGATGTTTGAATGATAAGTAAAAATAGTAAAAGGAGAACGTAATTACGTACATACTACGTATAATAGAAAATATATTACGTAGATTCTATTCAGTGGACCAATAGAGAAAGTAGATTACATATTCCAATCTCCGCTGCTTTAGACAGAAACGATAGATTCTAGTATCAAATTTTATGATATCGATTCTTTTTCGTACGACGATAATAATTTCACAATATTTGTCAAACTTCAATCTACTTTTATCGATATAAAACATCGACGATATTCGTTTTATCTTTGCTTTCTAAAATAATCTTTTTCAAATTCCACACCTTATTTTCTTCTTACGAAGTTTCGACATCCCTCGTCGAAACTTTCCCCGTGGTAATCGCAGGTTTCGCGACTTGTCATCGACTCGGGCAACTCGTAGCCGCGTTGTAACCTCGACTGCAACAACAAAGAACCGTCTCCTATTGAGCAAGGAAATTCTTTTATTAAATCGGTGGTTCCTGGCAAGCAACGATCGGCATTTCGCTCGACCGCGAGAGAAAGGGAACGAGCACTCTTGCGTCTTGTCGCAAAAAAAGGTCTAACCGGCTTTCTACGAGGTGGCAAATGCCGGCTTTGGCTTGCAACAGCATTAAATTGTTGTGTCAATCCTCGTAAAACGTTTTCTCGGACGACACCGTGAAACCAGAGAATATACCGGCTATTGAGAAGTGTCTTGTTTGTAAGTACTTGTTCGTGAGAGATCGGAGAATCGATTTTACAAGTCTAATCGTTCAAAAATTGTTCAAAGTTTAACTTTTTTTTTAGCTCTTTCTAGTTTCGTGAATAATTTTTGATCTTCCCAAGACTAAAGTTTAAGTTTCGTGAAATTTATATGCCACATAGCGATCAATACACTGTTGGGAAGCCTGAAATTTTTTTCTGATAATTTTGCGATTCTTCGTCCTCGAAATCGACGTCGTCGCTTTTTCACGTTTACAGCGGTCCCGTGCGATAGCTGGCAAATGTTCTTGACAGCATTGTTCCCCCTTTTTAAATTCACACAGCACGCAGCCGTGTAAACGTAAACGAGTCTCGTCAGTTCGCTCATTTTAATAATTCCTTGTGGCAGCGGAATGAACGAAGCGTTAAAATCGAGCTAAGACGCTTCGAACAGGCTGCGGAATATATAAATAATTATGGTGTTAAACCGTAGGGTATCTTTAGACGAATGCTGGAAAGAACGATAACGAATTTTCTTCTTCTTATTGTCGAATATTATAGTGTTTCAGTGGTGATAGAAGAAAATTATAACAACCTAACAAGCTTTGTAATTTTTTTACCTTCGAACACATTGTCTTGTCAGTCCCTAAATACATTGTTTCTTTTAGTAATAACTAGGCAGCGCGAAGTCCAATGTCATGACAGCGCTACTTTTACTTTTTATGACGACAGTCATGACATTTAGTGTCAGTAAAAGTTGCAATTGTCATGTGGAGACATAACTTTAAGGGGATTAAAGAACTATATGGATTTTGCGCTAGGCAAATTAATAGCTCGTCCAATTTCTCAGCGGATACTATTATACTTATTCGGATGATTTCTTAGTTTCAGAGTATGATTGGAAAAGATGCAGCGAATATTCTTGAATTCTTTTCATGGGCTGTTAACGTTAATTAATAGACACAATATATATTATTTATATACACGTATACCATTGTTGTTTAGGAAGAAATTGAAGATATTCTATCGAGAATGAGGAATGGAGACTCAAACGTTTGGTTGGCTTTTTGTGACAGAAAGGGGGAGTTGGGGATGATTAATGGGAACAATCTTGTTGTTCCAATTACGTGGTTGTCGATAATGTGCAGTCAGTTTGGATTTGATTGTGGGGTTTATGCAATCGATTGTACACGTTGGTTTAGGGAAATTGGACTGGGAGTTTAGTGGTATTGTGTCCGCTGGCTTTCATGTTGAACAGGATGAAAGCAATGCAATCGTACAATACATGGTATTTTGAGAAGTTTTGTAACATTTTTGTTGGTTCTTTCTTCAGCGAGTGTTTCTTAGTTAAAGACGTATTATTAGATGACGATATAGTATATTATAGGAATATTAATAGATAGATTATTATAGAAATATAAGTAGAAATATTTGGTAGTGTATCTAATGGAATAAAAATACTGTTTTTCTTACGATACAAAGTTTCGCTTAAACACTTTCTCCTGCAGTAGGTCCTTATTATTAAAAATTAGCAAATTTTCGTAATCATACGAAAGTATTGCCAAATGATAATAAATGATACGAAATATGTATATTTCAACCTAATAAATTAGTATGTAAATGTTATGATAAATATAGCTATGTATCAGTAGCATATTCAGGTATAAAGAATTCTGCTGTAAGTATTTTGAAAGAGAAATGAATCTTCCTCGAAAATATTCACTCACCCAAAATTTCTTGCTTTCTCCAAAAGTTTTTCTATCGAATCATCGAGAGATTCAGGGCGATCACGATAAGGGAAGCGGCCTGCCGTTAAATTTCAGGAAGGGAAAACGAGGTCGAGATCTGTCGTCTTTGATTTATCTCCCTTTCTCTCCCCCCCGTTACCCTTGCTGCTTTTCTGTTACATTTACGTCGATCGCCGACGAAGACCAAGAGAAACATTTCGCTTTTTTCCATTGAGTCACACGGGTGTCTTGTATACCTACGCACGAACGGAAATGCACTTTCTCCGAAAACAGAGCATGCTGGTCTGGCTTGCCTCTGCCGACGTCGGATTCGTCGTCGAATTCGCGCGAAGCAGAAGGTTTCTCTCGAACAAAGTCGGATCGCCGAGCTCGCCATTTACTATTTGGGTTATCATTGTCTCTGCCGCCGCCGAGGCTTTCTAGCTTTCTATGCTTATGCCAAGGATGTCCACATTGCGAAGGATCCCCCCACCCCACGCATCTGTTTAGTCTCGATCTTAGACACGATGCTCATTGTTGTTCATGAAACTTTAGTTTCTTATGCCTTTTTCTTGCGTCTCCTTTTTTCAGCATTATCTCTTTTATTCCCTTTTTAAAAATTTATTTGTGTGTGTTTTTACATTGATTAGAAAACTTGTATTTGTGCAGTGCTTATTGCTTTTTGTTAACGTTTTTTCAGAGCGTTTGTTTGTTTTTTAGATTCGCTTAAATTTTTGTTAAAATAAATTTATTTGTTCTGTCTTTGTTTGAACTGTTCTTAGCGCGATTGTTTGTTGTATGGATAGATTCTTTTTTTAAAGTTATTAGTGAGCGTGTTTGCTTTTTAAATTTACATCTTTTAATCTCTTTTAGAGCGTTCTTTTATGCCGAGTTATCTTCCGTTCTTCTATTTGTCAAATTTTTAAGAGAAATCTACGTTTTAATGGTAACGTAAGCGACAATAGGGAAATAAAACTTAAGGCTGATATCCAGTTTAAGATCACATTTTGTCGCGTTAGAATTACAATTCACGCTATAAACGTGACTCGGTATTATAATCGTCGGGTTCTCGATCGTTGATATAAAAGAAACGTGGGCGTTTAGTCTGCTACAACTTTCAGTAGCGATTAGTCATAAGAGCTAACGGTTCTGAAAGAGAGAGAGAGGCATATCTTTGTGGTTGGTAAATGATATTAGAGATTGAAAAGAGTTTTAGTAGGTTCGAAAAGCGGTTTTTCTTTTTTCAACCAATTTAGCCTGATACTTTATTTTAATATTTAAGAGCGAAAACGCTTATATGAAATGTCGCTGAAATGCTTAAAATAGAATTAAAAAAGTAAATCAGGATTTCAGGATGGAAGGTGTTAATAATCGTCGTACAACATTTCACTCGATCCATAAAGTTCGATATAAAATCATATACGAGCATATCGATTAATATACTTTCGGGCCAATTCTCAAGCGAGGTCAGCGAAATAATTTTCGATGCTTCTTAATGCAAAATTATCATCCAGCGCCTCCTTTCTTTCTTTCTTGATTAACATGAGTATGTGAAACGTTAATTTATCCTCTAGATGTTGGGGCTTCAATTTCGGTAATGCTATTTCGAACAGCGAACGCCAAACAAACAAGCGCGATACCAAAGATAAGGATTGCTCTTAATTAGCCAGCGACACAGATTGTTACCTCCTCCCTCTCTCTTCTCTTTCTCTCTCTCTTTGTTCGTCTCGGTTAAGTCGCGCTGCGTTCAGTATGTACATATTAAGTTATCTTTATGCAAAACGATCTGTTATCTTTGCTGCTTTACGAGCGCTGCCACAGATAACCTTAATTAAATCGAGTGACTGAAAAATGAGGCGAATTCGACGCTGGGGAATCGAAGATACCCGCCGATACGATAATGGCCTATCGATTAAACTCATTAAACGACGAATGTTTTTGTTATTTGAAGATAATAAAATTATTCGTTGCGTTATCCGTGGACTTGGGATTACTGTTAAATGCATACGTATTTGCTTTATCATCCTTTACGATTAAGAAGGAATAGAACGATACATTTGTGGTTCGTAGATGAAGTTGAACATTCATCGTGTATTTGTACGATGAAGTTAATAAATGAACAAAAGCGTCAGAGAGGCTCATATAGTTTTAGTAGCGCAACATACGCTCTGTATATATTTGATTATACGCAAACGAACATTCTGCTTGAAATATTTCGATTTGAAATCCTGTAGACGTTGATTCGATCTCGATCGCTAGATCGCACGTGTACGTGTCGAGACGAACGCTCTGCAGATTTAGTAAATCATACCGGCGAGAACGTGCTGTTAGAAACCTGCTGCCATATACCGTCTGGCGAAACGAGTCCAGGCAGTTTTAAAAATACGTATATAAGTAGAATATCCGAAGGAGAACCTCGAAGACGATTCCATGGTATTTGTTTGGTACAAAGAAAGTTCGAAAGCACCCTAGTCCGTTGGCTATGGAAGTAAGCGGAAAGGAAAGTTTCCTTTATGGCAGGAAGGGATCGAAGGATCGGTAGTGTGCTCTAAAGGACACGTCGCTTAGCTCGTGTTCCTTCTGTTGGCTAAAATGGCTGGCAGCTGTATACATGGAAGAATATTCTTCAGTGGAGATCTTTTGTTCAACAACCTGTGCTCTTATCGATCCTACTTACCTACCTTCTTTATGTAGCTATCTTAAACAAATTTTGTAAATAATCTCTCTTCCTTTTCTCGGCTATAGTTACATTCATCGCTAATTTAGAGAATTATTCAAAAAATTTCATCATTCCATATCCTGGCGATTTCGAAGGAAATTTAATCCTTGAATATTTTTCTTGAATAAAAGATGACAAACACGTGGCTTGAGCACGATTTCACAATATCATTGATAAATATCTCAGGATTTACACAGATTTCTTGAAAGCCTGGAACACTAGAAAAATCAAGAAGATAAAATCGTTCACGGAAGATTAATTAGAAAAGCGTGCACGGTATCTAACATTCCGAGGAGAACGTAACCAGAGCAAAATGTTGAAGTGATCTCTGATGGAGAATTTCGACATTATTCCCGATATCGTGGATCATGCTAATTTTAGTTGCAAGAACGAAGGATTGTTCGGCTCGAACTAAAGGAACTCGATTCTCTGGCGCGTTCACCAGCGCGGTTCACGCTGTGACCAACATGACTGGTGAAGGTTTATCTGCTGATCTGTTTTGGAATAACTGTTGCTATTCTACTTATCCTCGCCGGTTTCACGATCGTGGCTTTCCTTCTGTTCTACATTAGCCGCCTCTGAATACTTCATTGTACGAGACGGTTTTTCTGGCGGCGCGCATCTACCGAGAGATAATGTTGCTTCGCTATGAAGTCGCTGTGTAATCGTACGGATTCGTACGATCTCATAACCCATTCGTATGCCAATACTTCTTCCATTCGTAAACCAGTGTACATTTTCTTTCAATCACATACATCGTAATTTCTTTATTATGTATTTGGCTAAGCGTTAATTGGTAAGGTCTCTGTAGTACCGTGTTAAATAAAATCTAAATCCGAGGTTGGTCTGTAGAATTAAAACTGAAGGCTAGAAACTATAATTGGATGTGATAGCGTGAGTCGATGAGTTGTTGAATTGCAAGATCCAATGAACATTTTCCTCTCGTACTTTATTAATCCAATCTCCGATAAATTCTCAAATAACCAGTGAATCTCAGCGGCAATAGCCTAACCAATATATTTTGCCAATCGACTACCACGCTATAAGATATTGGACATAGAACTTGTCCAACAAAAGATATCGTCCCCCTCCATGAAATCTCTCTAGAATCGTCAATAGACCCTATTTTCTCGGGTCGCTCCCCTTCGTCTTTCACCCTTGAGGCAGTATCCTGTTATAAGATATAGTTTAGGCCATCTTCGGCTTTTTTTTACAAATAACCTACATGATAGTTTCCCCACCGATTGGATATAACAGTTTTGGATATAAGCTGAAAGTAAAGTCGTGGAAAGGGAATAAAAATTCAGACTTCTCTCGAAGATGAGTCGCCCGTAACGGGCGAAACTTCAATTATTTAATCCTTTCCCATATTTAGAAATTTTGAGGAATTCTCAGAACCGTGTACAGAATTATCTTACGATATTGATATTCGTATTAATACGTAGATAATCGATATTGTATGATCTAAAAAAGAACAAACGCTCAGCTACAGTCATCTTGTCCTCGTAAGTGTTAAATCTTCTCATTCAGGTTCGTCGATCGAGCATGTACCAATGTGTTCATAGAACAAGAGATGAGTTCAAGGAAAAAGTAGTGAACGCTTTGGGAAGAAGGATATCCTTGCTGGAAAGCTGAAAAGTATAGTGTGACCGAACGTTACCGGTGCGATGGCGCCCGAATGGTTCCGCGCAAACCACGTCCGCGTTATCACTGCGAAGAGACACCGATGTTACAGCACCGACAAAATTTGATGGAACTCGATATCAGCTCGCACGTAACCTCGAAAACGGAGGCGTGCCTGTATAGCCAAGCCTGTCACGAGTCACGAGTAGAGGGGGAGAGCACGTTACACATATTTGAGGTCAGGAGATATAAATAAATGCTAATATCAACAGGCGCTGGCCAGTTTGATATCCAAACCAAAGCCTCGTTTCGTTCGCCGCTGCGCGCTGGCCTTTCTGTACACCTCTATTGAGCACAGGTCACCGTCCAATTCAGATAACGCCGATAGGAAACGTTTCATCTAGGATTTATAAAACGCGCGCGCCGCCCGCGACTCCCAACGCCAAGCCTAATGCGATTCATCGCTGCCACTGTACCGATATGTTCTGATAAAACGCGAGAACACGTATAGGCACATTAGGCACGCGTATGTAATGCACAGACCAAAGGCTTTTGATAGTACATAAAGGGATTTTACTTTGGTTTGCACGTGGGCTGCTTCTTTGATCCAATTTTTGCTATCTTTGATTTCACAGTTTTTGAAAGTTTTATACCTTTGGATTTTTGAATTTTCAAATTCCCAAGTCTTTATGTTTTCAAATTTCGGAATCTTGCAATATTTAAATATTCATATCTTTCGATTTTTGTACTTTTCGATCTTCACATCTTTAAGGTTTAAACATTCAAAGTTTCAAATTTTCGAATCTTCAGATTTCGAAATCCTTCAGCCTTCGAATCTTTGATTCTCAACTTTTCAAACGATCTTCCTCTAATTTCCGAATTCGAAACGGATCGCGAATGTGTTCGAATTTACATTTTCACTGTTCTGTATATTTCCATGTTCTCCAATTTCCTAATTGCTGTATCTCGCAATTTTGGAACGGAACTTCTCTTGTTTCAATTACTTTGCTTCGCGAACATCAGATCTACTTTACGCTAATGCGACATTCTTATCCCGTTAGCATTCTGAACCTTATCGTTTTCTGAAATTGCAACTTCTCCGAAAGAAGCTTAATGCCATAGGAAGTAACATTTGTCTTCTTTCTATTTGTAAAGAAACATCAAATTCTGTCGAAAATATCACAATACGATAAACAATTTTAATAAATAAAAGCGTGACTTTTGGAATCTGGAAAGTGTCATTATTCTGCTTATTCTGCGTACAAATTAGCTTCGTAATTTATTAATATACAATATATGACAATGCAGGACTAAATAAGTGTAGGTTAATTAATTAATGACAAATTGATACAATAAACGTTACAGAAATGTGTTATTGAATACAATTTCATTAATATTATAATCTAATTAAGATAAACCGTGTCAGTTTGTGAAAGCATTCTATTATGAATGAAAAGAATTAAAAAGATCTCTTCCTGAAATAACGTTTAAATTTCCTTTGTAATATTTTTCAACATTTTTCCCCTATATTCTACTTTCGTTCCCTTTGTGAGAGAATCTCTCGGATTCTCTGAAAATTTGGTTAAAAACATTTGCATCATCCAAACGTTGTTAATTTTGACAAAGCGATTCCAGCGTTTGATACGTTTTACTTGGAAATTTATTAAGTTTCATACAGAAAATCGCGGTCATCTGTTCCACTTTCAGTTATGACACGTCAGCAAATCTTATTACCCAAAAACCTAAATAAACGCATCAGCTACTCAATATAAGATGATGAAATTGACGTAGGTGTAACGAGATTAAACGTGTACACTTTTCAAGAACATTAACATAGCTACATAAACGAACGTATGGTATCACTTATTAAATATACGAGTGCTTTGCTGGATTTTTAGCAACATCGCTAGATATACGAACGTTGACTGTATACTGAGATGCACCTTGTAAATGAATCTTTCAACGGCTAACTTTTTCTAAACTTCTCATTTTCATAATTGGTGCTTAACGTCTGAAAAAGACAAAATTCCCCATTAGACTGTGGATACGCATGCAGATTTAAATTTTTGTGAGTACGATTAAAGAAATAGAACCTAAGCGGAGATTTGTTTCACTCTACATTTCATTTTATTTTGTATATTTTATACTTTAGATATTGTATATTGAACTCAATCAGATCAATCACAATATATAAAACATTGAATAAACATTTTATATTTTTATTATTTTTATACGTATATCGTTAATATATTTTTGGTGGTATGTGCGCTCTGTGTATTTTTGTATCTCCGAAACTCCCATAAGAGCATAAAAGTCCGCAGCTCAGTTATTACCACGAATTTATTTATCTCAAGGAGAAAAGATAAATCAGCGAATTCACGCAGGCGAAAAAATCAATTATCCAAAAACATTAAGTCCCCACCGATACGCTTTTGCACGATCGATTCCCCGAGTCGAAGCGGCTCGGGGCAATTTTGCCTGGTCTCCTGAATCGGTCGATCCATTTTCCATCGACGTTAAACTGCAGCTTGTCTCTCTCTCTCTCTTCTCTCTCGAGGCCTCGTCTCCCTTTCCGGAGTAAATGTAACTGGCTACGTTGCATATTACACCTGTAATGTCGGTCGCGGCGGCTCGGTATCGAGAGAGCCCACATGCCCACTCGCCAGGAGAGAATTACACACGGCCGTATGTGTGACGACTTATCTACGTAACCTACTCCACTTGTAACTGTTTGCGAGAGAACACTTCCTCATTACACGCGAACGCGCCCAGCGTGTTTTCTATCGATCGGTCCGTGCTAGCCGGGCTAGCTCCGCTTCCTCTTCGTATTTCATCTTCCTCCCGGCGGCCCTCCCACGATTTTTCCTCTCTTTCTCTTTCTCTTCTTACACAGGCTGCCGCGTGACGAGAAAATCGGCGAAGAAGAAGCGACTCTACACGATAAAATAGATTCAGCTCTGTGAAACTTTTGAGAAAACGGGTTTGACCGATTGATGAGATCGAGATGGCAGCGAACGATGACTGAGTCTTATAAAATTGGTAACGATGTGTTATTTCGTTGAATTGTTGGGAAAATTTATAGCGAGAGAAAAGAAGGAGGAGAAATAAAGGAAGAGGGAGAAAAATGAAAGGGCGTCAAGGAAAGGAAGGACGAGAAAGAAAGAATGAACGGAGAGAGAAAAGGAAAGAAAGAATGGCGAGAAGAAACGATATACAAAAAGGATGAAGTAGTTGAGAGAAGGAAAGAGAAAGGTTCAAAGATCAAAGTTCAAAGTATGTACCTACATGATGTAATCTTTTGTCATGGTACTCGCCTTTAACTTTTGATCGTGTAACCTCGCGGGAGCAAAGTGAAAAATCGGCTTTTCTTCTTTCTTTGTTTTGTCTACGAATCGTGTCGCGTTGCGGCTATTCGTGAGATCGTTGATAAATTTTTAATTGCGCCCCAACAGTGCGAAGAACAATTTCAATCGATGCGACGTGCAAACACTTGGCTTGTGTTGTTCTGCTCCTTGAACATGCGTGTGTTACAGGCAGACCTTGCACACAGTTGGTACAGTGTACGATCTGATCGATCTGTTGTTCTGTCCCTGACCTAAGAGCGTATCTAAGTCTAGTTTTATGGGAATTGAAGTTCTAATTTACTAGCACATTTTTAGCTCTCTATTTGTATGGTACATGTATATAGACACGTATGTAGAATGTGTTTATATCGTACAAATTTCCGAGTTTTTTGACGCAATCGAAGCATAGCAAATCCAATACTTTTTTGCAAAGAAAAGTTATGAATTTCAGGAAAAGAAGACCGTATATATATATAATTTTCCTCCTTTTCCTTTCCCACTTACATACATGGAAATAATTTACTCATCAATGTCGCTTCCTGAGGACGAGAAAGGAAATCATCAAGTCTTTCCACGAGTAATGTTTATTAATCATTTCACTATTCGAGAAGTTGAAATGATAAACGACGGACTGTTCGCTTTTTATAAACAACTGATTTTTTCCAGTCACGGTCTAATGACCAGATTGAGTCATTGATTACGATCAATATCTTGCACTAGCCTCAAAAGTTATAGTAAATTATTCTCGTATTTTCATCTTTTCTCGACATCCTCGCTGCGAAATTCCTAAAAAGATTCGTTTTTTACTCTTTTTGGCACTTACATTGTTTACCGCCTCAACTGTTCGTTTCTAAAACAAAATCCACAGAGGGAGAAAAGTTGGGTTCGTTTTCACCCCGGACGCATTACCATTGAGTTCAAACCAGCCCAATGTTTTTCGTCGGTGTCCGCTTGAAAATTCGGAAAGTAGGTTCCGTTTCTGTTTAATTAAGCCGGGAGTACGTTCTAAAACGATAATTCACTGTGTCGCGGGCCACAGGGTATCAGGCGAAAGAGTTTCTCTCGTAAACGGGGTTACTGTTCGTTTGTGTGCATACGCGAGCACAACGACACAGTCGCGAAATGTAGTTCATTTAATTACGAGCGACTCTCCAGTGCGCAAAATCTACAGGATTTTAAATCGTTGCTCGAGGGGGGCGTCCTTTTTTTTTTAAACGGAAGCGTTTTAGAGATTCTTGTTACTCTTTAGACACCGAGAATATCGTTTCTCTTTCTACCCAGCGCGAGATCGTAAAAGTGTCGTAAAAGTCGTGTTAGGAATGCCGTTTTAGTATTCTAATTACCCATATTTTAAGACTCTGTATTCTTCTGAAGTGTAAATTAAAATCTTAACAAGTGGAAAAAGCTACGTTTCGTGCTTAATACTGGCAAGCTACTGTGAGCTTACATTTTTTTTTATAAAAGTCTCATATAGAAACCCCTCGTACATCTCATTATGGGAGTGCATAGCCTAATTTGATTTAAATTTAATAAAACATTCAATGCTTATCACAAACTGTATGACTTTTTTTGTATAAATTGATTTTTTGACTTAATCTATGGTAGCAGTATTTTAATGAAAACTTTAAACCATCTTCGGAATACAAAGAGTTAAATTTTCAATAACTAAATAAATCACAGAAATTTTGATAGAACTATTCAGAATTTTTATGCAGACTGCAAATTTTGTGGCCACTTTTTAACCCACCTTGCTATCAATTCGAAACGAGAAGGACCTTCGTGTCTATAAAACGTTTCCGAATCGCAACAAGTTAAGGCCATGATCAGAGGCCTAAGGTCAGATAGAATTTAAAACGATTCTTCAGGATTTTCGTGTAGTCCATAAATTTGTTGTGCTACTTCGTTACAAATTCAAATGGGGGAAATCTGTTGGCATCCAACTGTAACAACGAAACGATTAGCCATCAGCACTAGGATCGTCGTGTTCTCGTCTAGGTCGGTCGATACGAACGCGCGGCGATCGTAAGCGGTCGCTGGCTGGCAGGTAGGTTAACAGATTAATAGTTTGTGTATCTAGGAGGCAGCTTAACAACGAAACCAGGCCAGCATCGCTGGCATAAAGTTCGTCGATACCGCTACGCTGATCGAAAAAAGAAAAACCGGAGATCACGCTCGTGCGGACCTATCGGGATAATGAACACAGGTGACTTAATATAGAGGGAGAGGGATAGAGAGAGGGAGGGAGAGAGAGAGAGAGAGAGAGAGAGAGAGAGAGAGAGAGAGAGAGAGAGAGAGTGTCCGTCTATGGTATAATAGAGAGGCAATTCCTGGCGTCTTCCGATAAATCATTCAGCAGCCTGATGCATCTGGTTGAACCTCCTTTGGAGAGGATCAGTGTCGGGAATGGAACGTCTGATTACTTGTTTCGATATTAATGATTACGGAAAAGTGACTCGTCGTGGGGGAATTGATGATGCAATGGGATTGATCAGCAGTGATTATAGGTCTTCCAGTGAAGTAATATCGTACGGTGTGTTAGGATCGATCAAAGAATTTTCTTCAAACTTGTCAGATGTCAAAACCGGAGGGCCTTTAAATATGCAACGTCCGAGACGCTTTATTACATTTTCAACGGCAATTACATTCTCCAATTGTCGTTTCTCTATCGACAAGAACATTTTATTGACATCTACCAATTACCTTGTTACAAAAATTTAATCGGATAAATTTTCATCCTACGTATCTCGATCAACTGCAGGTTAAATAAAAAATAAAAATAAAAATCGTCAAATAAAATTGTAAATACACAAACAAAATCTGGCGACAGAACTTTCCAATGAACCAAATACATTCACCTTCCCTCAAATTGTAGCATTTCGCTAAGATGTTGTACAAATATAACCTACACACAGAGAAGTGTTTGCATGTCAGGTCGCACTAATAGGCGAAAAGTTGATCAGATCCCTGTCTATATGTGGCGACTATTCCTACATTCCTACCGGAACAAGAACAACCAGCTTACCACGATCAAGCGCTTGCACCGTGTATACGACTGTGTGTATACGAACGTGAATCAGAGTGGGGAAGACTATCTTCATTCTGTTGGGTCCCTCCCACTGAGAGACGTTGCTCTCGATAGAACGAGAACGCAGGTGACGGGTCACCGGCAGGCTATTTACCTACTTTAACCTAACTCGCACCTACTTCACCCATCGTTGACCTAAAGTGGTTCTCTGCCTCTTCGTCCTTTTATCGTATCCGCCCTGGTCGTGTGGGTGGCGGGACACCGAAACCGTCTTTCGTTAAACTTTCCGACTGCTCGCGTCCCGAACTGCCCGGAGGGATAGCTCGTTTCGTACATTCGCGATAACTTTCCTGATACGGGATTGGTCGAGATTATTGGTGAACAAGAAACTATTGAGAGATAGATTACAGGGTAGGGAATCTTCTTCATCGTATAGTTGTTGGGTTTTGAGCTGAATGTTGGGAGAACGGTGGCGAAGAGTTTGGAAATTGTTCGGTGGGGATCGAAGACTTATTTCGACAAAGATTTTGGTTTAGTAAGGCAAAAGTTGAACTTTCTGAGGCAACTTTTTTTTGGGCATGGGGGAACTGACGGATGAACTTCTGGGACTTTTCTTTAGGGAGGTAAAGGTTGATGGATAATCGGACTTGGTGACATATTTTTCGAAATTCTCATTTTTCTGGGAAATGACTATATAATGATAATTGGAGGCTTCTTTTTCGAGGAATCTAACTCAAATTTTATCATTTACAATTGGCAACTAGTTGTAATTACTTTGAACTTGATGATCGCGTTAGACACATAGTTGTCTCAAGCTTTGCATTAGTAACCGTTAACAATAATGTAATGCTTGTAATGATTACTAATAAATACTAGATATAATTAAAACTCAGTGATCGCATTAGACGCTTAGTTATTCCAATGTACTTACTCGCCATGTTGCCATGTTGATTCGTAGGACAATCGTAGGATCGGTTTCGTACAAAGGTAGCGCGTCTCGGCAAAGCTATCGAAAAACTCGTCCTCTTTGAACGGCCACCTCGACCTGGCGCAATAATCAGCTTTAACCGGCTTCGGCGTGAAACGGATGAAATATCGACTAAATATAACCGGGGCCAGGAACCGGTGG
This sequence comes from Bombus affinis, assembly GCF_024516045.1. Taxonomy (NCBI): domain Eukaryota; kingdom Metazoa; phylum Arthropoda; class Insecta; order Hymenoptera; family Apidae; genus Bombus; species Bombus affinis. Next base: position 3,686,279 of record NC_066357.1, on the reverse strand, counting down.
AAAAGAGGGGCAACCAGACACGGTGGGAGCCTCGTGCCACAAATGTAGGACATCGCCTCGTCTTCGAAAAAGATATACGAACGGGAGAGGGACCGATTACGTTACTGTTAATGCTGTTCATTCTCTATGGCCACGATCAAACACGTCCGTTTATTCTCTCTTTACGTTCGGTGCCGTGTCGACACCCATACTCGCCTCGCGGAGCAATTTCAGTCTGTCGAGAAAGTTTCTGCATGTCTCATTTTTATCTCTTTCTTTCTTTATCCCTCTCTCTCTCTCTCTTTTCGTAACGAATCTTCAACAGAGGTTACGAGTACGTCTCTGTGTCAAAAATATCGTTTAACACTAGCATTACCGATAACTTATACATATATATATATTTGATTCATCACGCTTTCTCGCGATGTTCATAGTAGGAGTGGTCGATACAATTTATGAATCAAAACAATAAGAGTCGCTCTTACTGAGAGTCGCCTATATACTGTATAAAATTATTGAAAATGGACAGTTCCATCTTTTCGTTTACATTCGAATCTTTATACGTTTTTATTGACAATCGACATTTTGTATGGTATAGTAGATATTGAAGGATTTTCGCGAGTAAATTATGTAAATATTCGTCGTCGGATTTGCAATTTCTCCCTTTCCATACGGTTATCTCGTTTTGGGAGGCACTTTCGCGTTGAATATTCAATCGTTCTCTGTTCGGCAGATATCGACGCGTTCGGCCTGAAAATGCGGATCTGAACGTCACGCTGAAAACCCCGGAGAGGAGCAGGCTTGGCTTCCTCCTACTAGGCGAAAGTGTTTTCCGGAGGTGAAAGCACCAGGGTCGAAACTTCGGCCTCTCGGTGCTAGCCGAGGCGCAAAGGTGAAATCAGAATAATTGGATACGGAAAACGATGCGTTCAGTTTAGAATCGACTCACGATATCGTTCTATTTCGTCGCGATCTGACACTTCCCGATATCAGGTTTCCAACGATGTGATACGTCTTTAAAATCTTATTGCCAGTGGTATCTTATAGCAAGATCATCATTTTGATTTATTCTCCAAGGGAAGATCATCCGTAGGTTGCATATATTTTATCCATTTATAGGAAATTCGAAGGTGTAGAAATGTGCAGAATATAAATGTAGTATGCAATCATTTTTAAAAGGTCAAAAAGAATACCTACTAGTTGTAATATTTAGTAGACGAAACAGTTCTCTGTTTTGCTTAGGCTAGTCATTAGTCGATAAATTCTAAAAACTACTTCAGATTACTCTAACAGTTACGCAAGTTATTTCGAATATGAACTTTGTAGTTTCAGTAGCTTTCATAGTATCTAACGGTATTAATGGTAACTTTCATTTTTTTCCAATATTTGAATGAATCACATTTCAGTGGAAGAGGCGTTAGTCTTTCCAATTCTCTTCCTTCCAATTACTGCAATCTTTTACGTTTTGCAACACCCTGTGTATAATATTAGTAACGATTCGACCGAGTGGCCACCGCGTTACGACACGAGGGCAGGGCCCTCGAAACGTCGCCGACGATCCCGAGAACTAGTTCAATTAGAGAAAACCGCGGAAAAGGAGATATCTCTCTACCTCGGCGCATCGAGGTATGAGGGTTTCGGGGGCAACCCATCGTCGTCGTCGGCCCGTAAAAGAGCGGCAGCTCGTGAAACCGGCGACCTTCTCTCGTCCAGTCGAAACTTCTCCGCGATAGGAATCTTCTCTCTCTCTTGGCCACGACCCACCAATGGTTACGCCCCTGGGCCACTTCGACGATATTCCCAGTCATTTCGCGCCAGCTGCGCTCTACTCCGTATCTTGCCGCGTTTTTCGTCCCTTTTTCAACCGCGGGAATTTCGAAATTTATGCTCAAGAAGGTTACACGTTCTCTTTTCTTCTTCGTTCGAGTTCTGTTCATCTCTGGGAGAAATCTCGGTAGCTTTCGGTGCTTTTACTAGAGTCTTCTGGTAGTCAATATTTTTAACGCTGTGAATTTCGTCCTATATAGAGCATTACTGTTAATCTTTAATTACAGGTATTCGTATCTTTGACATTAATATTCTTCTACAGTTTCTGATTAAATTAATCTTAATCATCGCGGTGAAACCTTTCAAACGTATAATATACGGTGACTCACGAACACTCCTAGAAACTTTTTATGTATACATTATACGAAACATTTTGAAATCTCATTAGCACTGTAGACACGGCTATCGTGATTACGTTTGTCTTTCGAACGGATCTGAAAATATATATAGAAGTTACAAGATATTTATTGGGAGCATACACTTCCCGAAGATCACCAAAATATTTGAGCAATCAATTATTCGTTATATTAATAGATAACAATATTTAGTGAGACCATCTATAGCACTAATTGTATGTTTAAGACTACTGTTCATGCTGTATACATACTAATCTTTCACTAAGTGTATGTTTGCAATAAATTTCATGTAATTTCTATATACATTTTCGGGTTGGTTTTAAGTTTTATTATCATTGTCACGATAGACGTATATCATCACAGTATAGACGAAATGTCAAAAACGCACATAATACACAAGTATATATTCATAAAAGAACTGTGTGATAGGTGTATGAATACTTTCGTGTGCCACTGTATGTAATAACTTAGTAAATTTCGAATGAATGAAAATATTACATAATGCAAGCATATTTCCTCTAACATAAATCAAGCTCCAAAGACGGAAAAAGCAAACTCGGAGCTCCTTCTTGTCTAACTTCTCCTCGTTCTTCATCCTCTAGCTCGTATATTTATTCTTTACAACGGACACGAAGCAAATTCGAACAGACTGGAAAAAAGAAGGCGTCGAGTCGAAGTTGTTCGACGATGCTAACACGCCAGCTGTTAAGTGTTTTACTTGGTGCATTTCTGTATCGTACTCGGATAAATCTGGCCAGATCTTTCGTGAACGAAGAGATTTACGCTTGGACGCGTATAAAAAGATCCCCTCGAGCTTCTTCGATGAAAAGCGTGTTTAGAGGTAGAAAGAAATGGAGCCGAAGTTACAAAGGCCTTTTGCTTTCTTTGGGGTCTGTATGGCGCTTTTACGAAGTTTTGGAACTGGTCTTAATCCTGTCAAGATGGTGTTCAGAGGATATTATTATTTTATTGTCCTACTTGATAGAAGGATAATTCTCTATTTAAGGGCCTTCTTTACTTTTGCGTGTTATTAATTAGAATTTATTTGTTAAAATTGTCTTAAGTAATACTGATCTTGCCGTATTCACCTTTAATTCCACGATCATAGAAGTCTTCGAACGTTTAAGCAATGACTCCGTTGATAATTAATTTTTCATAGATCTTCCCCATCTATTTGCAAAGACTCGTATTAATCCGTATTTTCGACGATTCACGTATTGTTGTCAGAAATCTATGAAATTCAGAGTCCAGGTACTCATGAGCGGTGTACGTAGTCGGCCACGAGGGTAATCCTGTTCCTCGAGCTGAAAGGAGCCGTGTTTAGCACATGGCGCCAGTAAATTTTGGTTGGTCTCGTTTTTCTCTTGTGTGCTTTCGCGGATCAACAGAGAATTCAGATACGATCAGTCTGGAGGGAAGAAAGGAAAAAGAAACAGAAAAGACGATGCCTATTCTTTGGATCTGTTAATCGGTGATAACGCGTCGACAGAGATAGCGCGTCACACGTAACAATAGAAAGAAAAAGGTGGATACAGGGAGAGAGTGGATCACTCACGTGCGTTCTTCATTCCCCGATTCTCGACTGTCCCATTTCATCCCGATTTCTATCAAGATTACTTTGTCATGATCCTCCTTTAATCATTACCATATCGAAACATGCGATTGGAAATGCGATACCAATGATTTTCATTCGTAGCTTTACTGTTACTCGTACAGCTTTGTCATATAGGGTGGTTTGAAATTAATCATTGATCTATTAGACAATGCAGCACTCGCTATAACGCGTGTAAATCGGCATTCTGTTGCCTGTATATAACTTATTAAGAATCGTGTTGCATTTAGTCGATGATAAATGCTCTTCGAAATTGACGCTCGGAGTTGCGGAGGCTGGATCAGTTCCAACGTGCTTTCTAAGTGACATTTACTTACACATTGTATCGATAATGATATTGCATTTATCTCTGCCATTTATTTACCTCTGGAGAGTACGATTTATGAAAATGTCCCCGTACATAAACGGTCAAATTTTGAACCAAATATCATAACTGTCCAAATCACAAAACATTTGATCAGGAGTATATATATCCTCTAATTTTGCTCGATCTTCTCTCTTCTTCCCGCTCTCCAGTAAGTAAAGTTCACGGAACCAACAAGAGAGACTTCTAACCGTTCGTCGTGTTGCGTGGGTGAGAGAAAAAGGACTCGCGAGAGCACCGAAAGGTCCGCGTGGAACGGTGCTCGGTTCTGATTGTGAGCGGGCCGATCGGGCCGACGCGACGAGTCAGACGTGCCGAGGCTATGACCGCGTTTCTTGGTGGGCTAAGTGGCACGCGCCTACCTGCCCTCTCTTACCTTCTTCCCCGTCTCCTTCTCCACTCCCGTAATCCACACTCCCACTCTTCGGTACTCGTTTGCCACCTCCCGATCAAATAGGCCGCACTCGATACATTCTGTCGTCTCGGTAGCGTCCACGGAACCACGTTTCTACGTTGATATCGCGCCGCCTTTTTTTGCCTCCGCTTCCGCCACGTTCGCGCCCACGTGGATCTTCACTTTCCCTGTTTCGCGGTCCCCGGAAGTGTCGCTCAGACCACGGCCTCTCTTCCCAACCGACGCACCGGTTTCTGCATCTCTAACACTTGGACCGATCGTACGCTTCGTCTCGATGATTCGTATATTTCTCATTTATTTTCATTTTTTACTTTGGATTTCTGACGTTTGTATGATACAAGGAAGTTATAAATTAAGCTGTGTAATAGTAGTATTTGTTGATGCTTGTGGGATATAAAGAGGTTTGTATATCATGTTATGTCCTAGAGCCGCGCAGAATAAAGAGAGTGAAGATTTACGATTGGACTGCGGACTTTTATGCAAATTTTTACGAAGTTGGTCAGAAGTTAAGAAGTAAGGCCTCGGGAAGAGTTCGTCTTTCCTACGAAGCATTGCATAAAGCAATTTGAATATTTTATATATTTTTTCATATTATGTGTATTCGGTGTAACTTTACAGTTTCAGATTTCCTACAGATTCGTGAAAATCCGCAGTTTGTTTATTACGTATATGATTAATGGTATCTCACTTCCCAGTGCAAAAACTTTTCGATATTAATATTCCATGGGGTAATATATTTTCTCGCATCTCGTGCAAATTTTAGAAATATTTTACAAATGTAAATGTTTGTATTATTATACAACAGTTTGTTAATTCGAACATTTGTACCTTTTTTTGATAAAAGTAAAAATTGAAACTAAATAAACTTGTTACATCCTAACCCTAGATGTAACATCTGTTGGGTAGTTTCAATGATTCCACGGCTGTGGTTTTTTGCCTCCTTCTCATCGTCAGTCTAATTCAACACTTCGCAATCTGTATTATTTATTATTTATTTATTATCTGTATTTACCTATTTATTATATGTCTATATACCGACTTACGCTATAATCACTATGTCATATTAGGCTGTCCAAAAAGTTTCTCTCCTTTTATAAGGAAATGATAGATACACATTTTTTGTTTTACATTATTTTATTGAATTATGTACGATCCCCTTTTGTTCTATTGGAATATTTATCGTAAGTGCTATACGTAAATATATAATACTATATGCAAATATTATATTTACTACAAAAATTGGTTATCTCGCGCAACATATAGAAACTTGTTAGGTTCTAGGATGTTGTTACATCCTCTAGGAATTTTCTACCGACGACAGGATTGAAAATTGGCTATTTTCTATAACTGTGCCTCCTTTGTACAATCCTAGTTAGGATTCCATGCTTTTACCTGCCATATTTCTGTCAATCTCTTTGTCCAAGACACCTGAAACGTGATTACTTTGACTACTGACCGACTTCACGATCTCGCTATATCCTGACCCGTATCATAATCATTGGACGAAACCACGGGCGGTCGCGTATTTGCTCGTCACGCGAGATGAGGGAATCTCGATGGGTAATTGAATCCTCGCATGCCATCGTGACATGGAAGCCTGTCTTTCGAATTCTAGGTAAGAGGAGTTTGCGCGATTCCACTGAAACGTTCCAGCAAGTATTCTGGCATTCGGTATAGACTCTGCCGAGAAAAGTAGAATTGGGCGTGTAACAGTCGATTGGTATTTGCTCGGCTGTAGATGAATCCGGACACGGAAACTATGATGTTCTTTGCATAGTTGATTAGTATTAGATATGGGACGAAAAATTTGATCCCAGATTAGAAAGAATTTTAAATTGATTATGGTTCGATTTAGACAAAAAATACTTTGATTAACGCTTGATTACTGGTATCGCTATTATGACAATTCCGCTGTTAAACTTCATATTATTTGATTATTATTACATCGCGGACATTTATACAAATTCATATTTTGGAAATATTTTAGAGCTCAAGAACCTGTATCTTGGGTATTTCAAACCATTTTGCATATTGTGTGCATTTTATAATCCGCAGTCTAATTATGATAATCTGGGCAGTTTGATCGATAACTATCTTATTACGTTATAATATTATAATTTCAAATTCATTTATTACCCACTAAAGAGAAAATTCATACAATGAAAAAGAAAGGTATTACAGAGCCAGCCAAGGAGAAACATTAATTCTCGATTACGTGTTTACCGCGTCCCACTAAACGGAACGCGTTGTCTTATCAATGCGAGCGAAACGATACGGCCCAACTTCTTTAATTTTCCAGGATTTCGATAATGAAAACGGAGCATCCCCGTGGCGTTGATGATTTACGAGCGATCTTGAAGCAGCCTCAATGGTATTTGTGAGTTATGCAAATACAGAGTGCGCTGTTTAGAAACAGGGTCGCATCGCTTGAGAAGATCTATCATTTCTCTTTCTCTCTCTCTCTCTCTCTCTCTTTCCATTTTCTTCATCTCGCTCTTCTATCTTATCTTTCTAATGTCTTACTCCTCGCATTCCTCTCCTCTCCTCTCCTGTCCTCCTTCGCCGTGCTCATTATCACGATTTTCCATTACCCTCGTTCGAATTTCCACGCTCGACGACCTGTGCGAGAGTCAGCAGTCAACTGCATGTTATACATTTTATCCTTGTTAGCGTCGTGGTTTGCTAGGAAGGGCGTCTTTTTTCTTGCTATCTTTTGGTAGAATCAATTGAGAAGAAGGAAGAGAATTTTTAAAGGATTTCAGTGGAATAACATTAAGTCGAATGATAAAATCATCCGAGTCTCATTAGAGCAGTTCTCTTACTCTTTGCAAGTTTCTATTATACTTATTCGAGATTCTGTTATTCTTTGCAAGAATAGTAACTTTTCGAAAGTTATATTACTTTTTGTAACCATCGTATACTTCCATTCTTCGTCCTTCGTTCTTCAGCTATCAGTGGAAATAGATTTCTATTTTTCAACGTGCGTTTTGATTTAGTTCGCTTGTTGGTTTGATTTTTATTCCATTTCAAGGAAACACCAAAATTTACCTATCGTTCGTCCAGATCGATCTTATTGACCTTAACTTCATCTCGATTATTCACTCGAAAGCAATGCACACACTGCGAGCGTACATCGCGTAATCATTCGGCGGTTACGTCGCGAAACAGCGACGATAGCGATAGAAGTAGAAGTAGAAGTACAAGTAGCGTTGAAGAAATAGTTAAATAAGACAGTTACAAACGATGGTAAACAACCAAAGGTAGACAACACCAAACAATGATAAATGGGAACAAACAAAGATAAATAATAAATGACAGCGTCAAACGACAGATACCGGTCGTTCGAGTTCAGCCGGTCGAACCAGAGTGCTTAGAAAGCCAACGTGAGCAAACCTGGTGTAATCCTATATTGCCGACACGGTTCAGGTTAGTCGCATTCGCCGTTCTCTAATGCAAGTAGGCGAATGCAACTAACCGGCTGGGAGAACTAGGCGAAATTAGAATGTTTGTCCGATTGCGTATTGCACCGTTGTACCAAACTCGAACACGAAGTTCGATTTTCTGAATATAGATAAAATCAAGGAATCTTCATCTTCCCTTTCGTTTACGTTTCCCTCTTCACGGCCGATAATTTCGCAAAAATCTTAAAGTAGCTCCACGATAAACTGCGGTAAAATTATGGCAAGGCTAAGAATTTGACCAAGAATTCGAAGCTTTCCTTCAAATAAATTGTTTTGTATATAGCACACATTAGCATTAGTTCGAATTCTCGTCAGAATATCTGACATAATTGGACTGCCTATCCGATCTTGAACTTCACATAGAAAAATCGTCCTCAAGAAACGATAACTACGACGTGGTTTCAAAGGCGGTCAGAGGAAATTAAGTTTTCGAGAGGCGCGATTCTTCGAGTCGCGGCTCTTAGCTCTTTTACTCGGCACGACGAGCAAATGGTTTCACTTTTAGGTCACCTTCGCGTAAGTACATTCAGATTTCACCATTTCTACCGACAGCTTCGGGTCCTTTCGCTCTCTCGAAACGCTCGATATTCTTCGTTCATACACTTAGATATCCTCGAGAGCCGGCTCAATGCCAGATTACCAGGCAGAAAATTGTTGGGAACCGAGTTAACTCGAGGACATTTGTCCTTCGGATAGCGTAAATTTGTTCTAATCTATCAACTGCGTTTTAAACAAATTACCTTAGTCGAGGGAACGAAACGGCGGACACTGATGTTTACAATAGTGACTATATTTCTTACGCAACAGTCGATATTGGAAACGATCAATTATGCGTTGTAAGAGCACACCCACGAGTTTATCTCGGCGACCTAAGCCATAACAGTTCTGGTGAGACGTGCGTATATTTCTATCCTTATATCCGAGATAAGAAATTCTATTAAAATATTATAATTACGAATGGAGAACGGTAATGCAACCAATGTAGTCGAACAAATCTTATTGCTTGCGTTTCGTTTATCAAGCCTTTGTGACAGCGATAAACAATTATTTATTTCATCTGGATTATACTAAAACAGGTTCTTTTATATTTTTGTATAATATGTTTCTGTCCAGTTACATTATAACGCTAAATATAATTTTTTCATAAAAAAAACAGCTGATAATGGAAACAGATATGATATATGGTTTATTAATTTAAAGATTCGGATAAATTTAATTTTTAAGGTTAAATTTGTTAGATCTCTTGGTCGGTACTTTTTATATATTAATGTAGCATCGATACACTTTCTTCGTCAATTAATTGTCAATGCTATACGCATAGGGTGCACCAGAGGTTTCTGGTTTTTGTCTGCGTGTTTTATGGGCAAAAGTGAGAGTAAAGTAAAAGCGAGGGAGTAAAAGTAAAAGTAAGACAAAAATGTCGTATGAGCGTAGGTTAGTGAGAGCTAAGCAATATATGAACATAAATAAACAACTGTATAGTAGACGTAGTAGATAGTATGAACAAAAAATTGTAGTAAAAGTAGGAAATGTGAAGGTCTTAAGTTGGTATGGCTTGTTATGAACGAGTTCTAGCAAAAATATGAAATGTGAAGGTCTCTTCGTTAATGAGCTGCCAACATTTTAAAACAAAATCCCGTTTTTCATTCCTTGAAAGTAGTTACCCTTTTTTAAGCAAATGGAAAGGCAATGAAAATGAAGACAGCATCGTTAAGACAGGATACGAAATGATTAGCAAACGACTCCATTAACAGGTTAGCATGTTACAACTTTTTTTACACTCTCTCTAAATCCATATGTCTATGATAATGTACCGGTATACCTCTACTTTACTAAAATGCAGACTCATGTTTTCTAAATTACCATGTTTGCAGAACATTAGTTACGCGATATATAAATTTTCAATGCGAACTTGCTAGCTATGGTCAGAATTTCAGTATCCGTGAATCTTCAAATTTCTACATTTTTAAATTTACGATATTCCGAATTTGTTAATTTTCTAATCTCCAGATTCCAAAAATCTTACGAGTGTCCAAATTTCTGAATTTTCAGATGCCAAACTTTCAAATATTTAAATTTCCAAATTATTCGTGTTCCGTGTACATCAGGCGAACAAAATCAAACCCAAGAAGCTTACTCTCAACGAAACTGAAAGGTCTATTCTTTGCAATATTCCAGTGTTTGAAACGGGGTAACCTTTTCGCATGTGCAACCCTTTCGCGATTCGAAAGGTTAACAAAACTTGAAAGAGAAAGAAATCCCAAGGCGTGACTGGTTTGCCGATCCAGCTGAGACCACTTCACCTTAAGGTCAGGCCGAATTTAAACGCGACGAACCTAGCCGGGAATGAATTTTTTAGCACGGCCCTGGAGATATATTTACAAATATGTAAACCGTGGACCTAAATGCCAGCAGCTTTCCCGGAGACCTGGCCTATCTGGTCTGGCCTAGCTCGCCACGTCATTACGAAACTGCTCGTTAACGTAACTGTAACCGAGTAATCGTCGCTCGAATGTTGTCATCGCTCGTAAAAATATCTTTTGTCGAACACCGTGTTCCTAGAGTCGTGCGTAAGACAACAAAATCAGAATAATTTGATTAGACGTATCAACAACCTCTCAGAGGACAAATTCTGCTCAAAAAAATATAAAGTACAATTTTTTCATACGATACTTTATTTCGGAGAAAATCAAATTCCTAATTCCAATAAATTCTAAATATATAGACTCTATGATATTTATGGAATTGTGACGAAGCAGACATCAGAGTATACAGTTTATTATTATTATTATTATTACCGGAGGAAACATAATCTATTCTTAATCTCATTACTAAACCAACCGATTATCGATACCAAATATAAAATTTGTGAAATAAATATGATTTTCAAAATTTATAGAATTGCCAGTTGTGTTCGAGTATCCGCTATTAAAGTTCTCTATTTCATCGATAGAATGACGACCGATGGTTTAATATGCTACAATTACGATCTTCATTAATGATTAATATGTAAAAACACGACTACTTGTTATCTGACAGATCGTGGAGCCACGTACAAAAGACTCACTGTGACGAGACAGGACTTGGTCTCGGTCCACTTATCGCGGGGCGACGACGTCGCAAACGCATTCTACTTGCGATTTGGAGCAAGCGTACACCCCTCTTCAGCAGTATTAGATGTCTTAATCATAAGTATTGTATGAGACACCTGCCGGTCTCATACAGGTTCCGTAGATCAAGTACGATAATAGAGTCAGATTACGAACGAAAACGGTTATACGGTGCAGAATTTGTTCGCGTCGTATATCTTCCTGTTTGTTTCACGAGAATTTTGTACTTTTTATCGTACATTAAAATATAAAAAATTTTAGACGTCAAGATAAAAATATCTACGGAAATTCATATAGAATTCATAACAATTTTTACGATCAGCAAATAGAGATTATCGCATCTAATAAACGTCTTTATTTCATTTGTTCTTCGTTGGTTTTACGGCGAGTAACGATTCTCTTTGCTATTCGACGATTTATGTTTTCTGGGCAATTACACGGATAATAAGTTCATCATCTCTCATCGTTGAGCAATGAAATTTCCAGAATTCGTGCAGTGTACACGTTTAACCTTTTAAACGTGGACTTGGACACGATGACGAGTTAACTCGCCTTTTGTGAGAAATATTTCCGGAACGGCGCGCGAGATTAACCATTTAAATGCCTCGGGTAGCATTAAACATTTGCTGTTCGCACTTTTGCTCGAGTAATCCGCTCGTTATGTCGTTTTAACGTTTGCTCCACGCTTTCTGTGAATTTCCCTCGTTTAATTTTCCTGCTATAACGAGCCGGAGAAATTTGTCTAAAAATTATACAAAATTTTCATCGAAAAATTTTAAAACAATATATACACACACACACACACACACACACACACACACACACACACACACACATATATATTATAGCTGTGGTTAGTTCTAATGTCAAATGCAGTGCAAAATCATTCGCGATCGAATGCGATAGTATCGACCAGTAACCTAATTCGTTCTCCAAAAATGTAGAACAGCCTCACACAACAATACGGTTCCACGATCGTGCCGGTTTGCCAACAGACGCCTCGCTTTACGCAACAATCGATGTTGAAACATGTAATCAGCAGTTCTTCTTTTTCTCTTTTCGCAGTCCTCATTACGGTCGATCAACAGAATCTCTAAGCGAACGATTTCTTACCCACTTTTCAGAATATTTATTTCTATCGCCTTTCTATCTTTATCTTTTACACGTGTATTGACCTTAAAATTCATCTCAAAACAGGATAATCGAAACCGTTTCGTTCGTTTAGTCGAGAGACGATCTCGTATAAATTTCTTTTCTTTTTCTCTTTCTCTGGCCGTTCGGTAATTATGCTCGTGCACGAATGGCCTATTTAATTCAATGAAACGAGCCATTGACGAGCCTATTCAGCCATACGACAACCACGAGGTCACGTAACACAACGGACCACACCCACACGCGGACGCACACCAGCGTGAATCACACCCATGTGGTCGCGTATACTTGCACGTACACAGAGAGTAGCTGGCACGCGTGATCGTACGATTAATTTGATTTTACGGCCGGTCGATCTCTCGATCGCATCGGGAGAGATGCTGCTGGCAATACGATTCTCTCACTGGTCGAGTTGGGATTTCGAGGTCCATCGAAAAGTTGATCTCCTTTCTATTTGTTGTAGCGTGAAGAAATACAGATTTTTGTTATTAAATTGATCCGCCCGAAGTTCGAATATAGCTAATATTGCTCGTTAAATTTTATGTTAGTGTCACATCGAAGAAGAAGAAGAAATTTATTATTAATCGTATATATTCGACGTTAAGAGAATTTATTGAGTAAACAATGAAAAGAGTTTTATTAAATAAATATACACTGCTCAACGTAATTAGAAGATCGCTACGAATAATTCTGTTGAAGCAATCAAGCAATTAAAAATAAAAGTCATAGTCATTAGCATATTATTCGTATGATAGTGTAAGAAAAAAATAGTTTCTAAGAGAATCGTCAAAAAATATATAAACACGAGAAACGAGAATAAAAATCAATGTGACACGAAAGAGATTCTCTGATAATTCCGTATGACGCAGTGATAAGTTAATAACAAATAATCTCTGTAATAATTTAACAATAGAATAAAATAGCAATCATGCAATTACTGCACTCAGCCTGCCAAGTTCGAATTCGTTTCACTTATCTGTGCTCCACTTGTTCGAGCGATTGCTAAACGTTTCAATGGATTTCCGCGTTTCTCAGCGAAAGCCTGTGAGAAAACACGTTGCGCAGTCGATCTTTTCCCATGGAAGCACCAGGGTCGCGATTTCAAAATTTCCTTATCGATTTCTGATTTTTCAACGTTATCTGACGTTTTGTTTACCGGGAAAGCAAAGTGAGAACACATGCGGTATGTATGGCGTGGTAGAATTTCCATAAGACGAAAAATACGTAACGTTGCGAGTTATCCATTGCACACTTACCGACAAGTGGCCTCGATTCCTTCTTCTGCACTTTCTCGCTGGTTTTCTGCCCGAAACCGGGCAACAATGTTGCGACTGATTACTGAATCTCTCAGAAGCTCTCTCGTATCCTGCTCTGCTTGTTATGGATGTTGCAACGAGCTCATGTAGTTTGCTACGGAAGAGTAATCCTGTTTTCTCCTTTCATTTTGTACCTTTAAATTCGATGTTCGAACGCTTCGAATGAAAAATAAGTTTGGAATTAACGAAACAGAGATTACCAGCGAAGTTAGCTATTAACTCTGAAGCAGAAATCAGCAAGATTATCAAATCAGCGTGAAGACGATATCGCGATCGCGTTTTTCCATTTCAAAGTGCTCGTTCATAAAGATTTCGTAACTCCTAATACTATGGTCGCTATTGGGGACTACGAAGAAGCAACGAATCAATTTTCGAAATTTAGAAAAATATTCAGACAATTAAATCACGATACAAAGAAAAGATTTGGCACAAGCCTATATTGTTGTATGTTGTTCTCCAAGACAAAAGAAATATCGTGAAAGGAACACATTTCATAAAGCAAACGACGATCCAGGAGGAAAGCAACACAACGAGTATTCCAAACAGTATGCCAAATACAGACCTCGAATATCAGTAAAAAACAGTAAAATTCTGTCTTCTGCTTCTTCCATCTAAACCTACTACTTAGCAACGTTAAAGGCACTAGGCAATTACTGACGTAAACATCTTGTATACTTCTACAAAATTAACAAAATCCTTGCCGTGATATGATGCAGATATGATGCAGATTAAAGAAGTATACTTCGACGAACCTTCGTTACTCGATAACGAAGGAAGGAGCGTGTGGTTGGAAGTGCTTGTCACGCTGCAGCGTATTGGTGGCACGGCAGTAACGATACTCGAGATGACGATGGTACCGTGGTACGTTACAGCGATGGGGTTATGCTCCTACTTACGAGGAACGACGAACGCGGTTAGCCTAGATCACAGTAAGACAAAGAGGGCAGCGGCGGCTCGTGCGCGTGCACCAGAGCGAACAGAGCGAGCACAGGGTATAACGCCACGAAGGGGGCCACGCGATAAAATCCCGGCAAAGCAAGACACCTCGTGGAGAACACGATACGCTTTTCTGCAGCTGCTGAACGACCAGCCAACACAGCCAGCCAGTCGACTAACCGGCCGATTTCGCTCGCGTTGCAAAAGCTCCGTTTTTCTTGTGGGAACTCGAGTGCTGCCGCGTACCGAATACATGATCGTTACGTTCACGCTGTCATCGTGCAACGTAATCGGCCGGTGACGGTCCTCGTGATGACGACGTCGCGTTAAGTGGGGAGTTACGCTTCGAGAGAAATGCGATTAAGAAGCTACGTAGATTTTTCTTTTTATTTTGTTTCAAATTGCGCATAAACTACTATGATCAACATGGATAGATTAGTATCCAAGATCGGTTTCATTGGCATTTTAAGCTTCAAGTTCGGTGCTCGAGTATTTCGAATAACACAAGACTTGGAAATTAATCGGACGGAGGATAGAGAGTTTTATAGTTTTCATTGAATGTAATGTTCGAATATTTTGAATACCTGAGAGCGTTAGAAATATAAGCGATCTGATAGATAGTTCGTAGTTTGTGCATCCTGCTACAGCAAGATTTTTCGTTCTAGTTATCTTTTAATTATCTTCAACAGTTTTTTTCTTAACATATTTTGCAGAAAATACGTTTGCTTTACCATTAATAAAAATCCGTTCCAAAGAAATTAAAAAATGAATTCGAACAATTCTCACCTCTCATTACGTCATCGCTCACTTTAGCTACAAAGGGTGATCTACAAAGATTTGACTTGTTATTTTTCAATTTTCCTGAAATATCTCCGTGATATTTCCAAAGGATCAAACAGAAATAAGGTTGTCACTAAGGTGATATTGATGAGGCTTAGAACGAAACGCGAGCACACGTGCATCGATGCACCGTCGAACAACTTTGTCAAGAGATGTTTTTCACGGAGGCTTCGGCTCGTGCAACCTACCTACCTACATAAACACGATGCTCCGCTTTGCTTCCCGTTCTCCTTACGAGCCCCTGCATTGCACCTCCTCGAGAAAATGAGAGAAAGAGAGGCAGCTGCCGGGCCTGAGGGGAGGAGAAGCTGGGTTGCAAAAAAAGGTCGAGAGTTGAGAGTAGGCAACCCAATTTTGTGACGCTCGCTTCTAGGTATTTCGATGTATCGCGCACGGGTCAAGGTCGGCCGAGATTTTTTACCAGCCAAGTGTCAGTCGTTCTAAATGATTCCGACCACGGGGCCGATATCTCTCTGAGTCGCTTTCCGCGAATCCCATCGGAGATCTTCGCTAGTAAATTGCATTTCCCAGCTGCGCCCATTGACATCTGCCAATTATCGAGATACCAAATTTCAATTGTCATTAGTCAGTTCTGAATTCTCACTGACTATCTAATTCTCACCATTTCTCACTAACGATATCTAGTCGAGGAGCGTGCACAAAGGACATGATAAGTCCATTCGTGCTTGAATTCACAAATGTAAGTTTCCTAGAGATAGGTGACGGATCTATGAAATTTGATAAACGATCAAATTAATAAATAAAATATCTGATCTCAAAGAGTTAGTTCCAGTAAGATGGAATTATCATGCGTATAGTTACAAAAGATTGCAAGAATCTAAGTTACGCATATTTAAAACTTAAATTACCATTTTCCAATTTCTCAGCGCCCGCTCTCAACCTTCCCGCTCTAGTCATTCGACTTTCAGACTCCAACTTCGAGCACTGCAATTCCACCTCTGGTGGTATTCTCCCGAAGAGAATACCGTTCTCCATCTGCAGAACATGTTTACCCAAACTTATTATTCTAGAAGCTGCCCACGCCGCGCAGCCTCGTTCGCGCGACACGTTTCTCCGCTAACGAGCAATTTTCTCGGGAGATATTTTTCTCACACGAACAACGTCTCGTCTCGTTCGTTGGTTCACGAACCAAGCGAAAGTTTCTCATTCGGCTCGGGACGTACGTCTCGCCGATAAGTCTTGGAATTAATTCGACGATATGCATCATCTGCCTCGCGGTTTTAACGGAATTCGATCGTGAATCAGGGACAAGAGGAGGCACGTTTGTGATGTCATAGAAGTAGGGCATGGTGGAAGTGCCTCTCGATATCGTCGGTCGAGATTCTGCAGTCGCTTCATCATCGCATAGACAAACTCGATTCAGCCGGATCGCGTCATGGGCAATCGTTGTTAAGGAGGCGTGCTCCACGTGAGATTGCGTTACTTTCCACCGTTATTTTAGTTACGAGCGGTTGCTTTTAAGAGCGACTCGTGAGAATCGACGAGCACATTTCGAGTATCACTGTAAAGATGCTATTGTACCATTGATGATGTTATCCGTATTAAATTTTTATGGATAATATCGTTCAGTTAAAACGGACTTAAACTAGAGACGCAAAATGTACAGGTATTGCGAATTTCTATATCTTCAGTGCATCTTCGATGCATCGGTCTTCCTGGAATAATCCTCATGAAACTCCTTCTATTTTCTGAACACGCGGGAAAACAAGGGAAACGGTTCAGACAGAGTGCAAACGCGCATCGTACCGACCGCTCGTATCTGGGACGAATTTTGCAGAAATCTGAAACGCAAATCTCCTTTCTCTCGTTCGTTCCGTTCTCGAAACGAACTCGACGTCGTCTTTTTAATACCGACGTCTCTGACTGTGTATAGCGTATACTTTGTCGCGTGACGGAGGAAATCGTGCCGGATCGCAGCGAGCAACGATGAATATTGTTGCAGTCGAACACGAGGGAAAGTCGAAGAAACGTTTCAGCAATCGAACCCTTTAACGTTACGTGAGTTATTTCAAACTAATAATATCGGAGTCTTCCGTAGATCAGTATCATAGTCAATTTTACAATTCGTATCATTTAGTTCCATAAATTCTACGAATAATTAAGATCGTAGATATAGGAGATTACCAGTGGAAAAGAACTGATAAGATATCGTCTGGGAAAAAAGTTCCCAGAAACTGTTAGCATTCAAGTTGATATAAAAGAAGAAGAAGGATGCTTTATCTTACCTACGGTGGTATACACCGGTACGACAAAGCAGTAAAAATGTTCCCGTAGTAAAATGGCTCGTTTAAAGCGTATTACACACAATGAAGCAGACGTGGTACCTGTTTTCCACTGAGGTCGCAGTAGCCGTCCACAAAAACGTCCCTTTAAAGCAGACCCAAGCGTTCCCTATCATTGCCTGGCTACGCTATATTCCAGACAATGCTGGAAAGTTTGAGAGATTCGTCGTTTTTCTGTTATGCTTTCGTTATTATGTACTTTGGTATGCGCCAGAGGAAAGTCGTCTGCTTTCTATTAACCTGTTAACTGCTTCTGATGAGCATACTCGTTTCGTTTTACTCAAACGGTATACAGCTTGAACAAACACTGAATACCTTTCGCATATATTTATAGAACGTATAAAATATGCATTATTTAAATTATCCGAAGTTTTCTTTAGTTGAATTATTGTATTTTTGAAATTTAATATCGCGCAACCAAATGATAAATTATATAGGTTTCGTGTTCCTTGAACCTTTCGAGTGTTCGCATCAAAGATAATATATAATTTTCGTGTCGTACTCTATGATATCGCGAGTTACGAATTAAAAGGACTTTCACTTTTCAAGAAAGATACCATGACACGTATTTGGAAGCGACAATAATGAGCTGTAGATTAATGAAGCGTGCACGGTGCATGTATTAAGTGATACGAATTACATATGTACAAAGCGTAAAACATTAAACTTCTCGATGTTTCAAGGATCAATTACGAAATCTGCCAATCGTAGTTGTTATTCCTCGTGTCATATACATAATTACAAATTAATCCATCAGACAAATAGTACGTTCTTCTGTCTTTACTCTTTTTCTCTTTTTTATTTCAAGGTTCTTTTAAACCGTAATGAGTTAACGGAATGTCAACACTTCGTAAGATTGTCATTAAGAAACAATAAAATACATTTCAATGAAAATGAACTGCGACGATAAATTATATGCAAATG
Source organism: Bombus affinis (assembly GCF_024516045.1). Classification (NCBI taxonomy): domain Eukaryota; kingdom Metazoa; phylum Arthropoda; class Insecta; order Hymenoptera; family Apidae; genus Bombus; species Bombus affinis. Next base: position 3,667,684 of record NC_066357.1, on the reverse strand, counting down.
TGGCACATTTATCTTTTTCCTGTATCGATGTGTACGTACTACAGCTTCTACATATTCTCTGATCTCACGAGGTGAGGGAGAAGCTTATGAATTCATAGCAATTGGTGATCCCAGACTGTCGGGTGCTGCTGGTACGCGTTAGCTTCACGCCGAGAATCTTTATAAGGGATCCTTTCAACGATGTTGCACCTTGAAACGTTATTAGATCGACCTAGAAACATCATTTAAAACTTCATGTCGGGATTTAGAGTGAACGTCAGGGATATTTCTGGTTGCGAATATTTTTAATATTTCACACGTTCGTGTGAATTACTTTCGACGTTTTTATATTCCCGCGTATGGTATCGATGTTTCGAGTGTTTTCTTATTTAAGTCGAATAATTGGAATATTCCCTGCGTTTTTACGAATATTTTGACTTTGATAAATTTTTAGATTATCTCTGATATTCGAACGAATGTTGACAGTATTTTCTTTTAATATTAATCGCTGTACGCATGTTTAAAAAATAGATGCTGGCTAATCGTAGTCGTTAATCCAGTTCAACTTTCACTTTTCTCCAGAGAGAAACTGTGGTATATTTTTTACAGCACAGGTAATAATTTGTAGAAAATCAAACGTAACACGACTACAAACTTACTTTTTCAGAATGTTTCTTATGATTTTGTCTCCCCCCCCTTTCTCTCTCTCTTTTAATCTCTATATCAAATATCAAATGATGTTAAAATGTAGAGAAATAGAAATTGAGATATCTCAAGTAGACTTTTACACTCTGATTCGGTAGACAAACAAACTGTTACACTTGAGCAAGGTATAGCGAGGCAACTGGATTCCTTCATATCTAGGCAAATATGCAAGCAATAATTTCAATTGTGTCGATACTCTGACAGGTAACGTTAGTACGATTTATTTGTATAATCCTTACAAGTTTACAAATATCACAGTCGACCATAAATCGTCAGACACCCAATATTCTTATGTTTGATTAATATGAACAATCGTAAGCAAGAAATAAAACTTTTCTACAATCTTATTCGACAAGTAGCAAATCTCACAGCTATATGTCGTAACACGGTTCTTCATTTTTCGTTAAAAAATTGCGCAACATTCAAAGCACAAGGTATAGAACGAGCCGTACTTTTGCAACGGGCTGTAGCTTGTTACCAGATGCACAATAATTCTTTGTTAACCGAGCTTGTTGATTCAACAACAATATTTAACGAGTGAACGTTTCGAAAACGAGCGTGCAGTTTCGCTCGTGCGAATATGTAATTGAAGTGAGCGATGACATAATGCACTGCTTGGGCCTTTAACAACAAAGTATCGGTTTGTTTTTCCAGCGGCCTCGATTTTTTCCCTATTTCCCTTTCACAAAACAATCGAGGCCATTTCGCTCGATTTTTCCCCCCTATTTTTCTCGAAAAATTATCTCTAGCCACCTTCAGCGATTCGTTTAACGTTTCCATCCATTAAGAATCAAACAGTGAAGCAACGCATCAAAGTTTCGTAAACGCAGCATTATTGAGAAACGTAAATCAGATAATTTGTATGCGTGTTATTTTTTTGAAAGTGTGCAAAATATAACTAGACTAATATATGTGTAGACACTCTGCTAAAGTCTACCACACAAATCAAAGACGGTAGGTATCCTAATCACGATGCTATAAATACTTCGATTTCTTCGAATTTCAGTAAATTGTAGGATCTATGTGCATGAAATATCGAGCGAATTCCTTTTATATACCAAGGTAAATTGACTGAAAAGAATTGCGAAGGAAATGTTGTGTGGCCCCTTGAGATTGCTTAATCTTAAGTAGAATTGCTATACGTATTTTAGTTTCCCCTATACTTTAAGCACTCTATACATATATTCATATAGTACGTTTATAAATTATACAAATGGATATTTTCCGAATTGTTGCACTTTCAGGATTATTATTTTATCGATCTTCTGTCTCGCTTCGTCTCTCCTTCTTTCTGTCTTTCCTTATCTCCCTTGGCCGTTCTGTAACCGATAGATCATTCACGCTGGCTGATTCGGAATGGTAAAATTATCCAGCTCGGATCAAGGAAAATTCGTAAGTTATTCGTAGGTTAGAAATGTCACAACGTGTACGTTTTATCCGTAATTTTTCTGACATTTATAGTCGTTTAAGAAATGTATGGTAAGGGGTGATTTGGAATATTGCGATGTATTTGTTGCAGGCATAAAGATTTATCGATGAAATAGAATTTTTCTATATTTCTTGTTACCAAATTATAAAATTATGTGGGTTAGTTGCAAATATACGAAATTAATCAATATTGAATCTTTATTTCTTATATATATATATATATATATATATATATATATATACTTCGTTTTGACGTTAATGTATATATAAAATGATTTATAGAAAACGTATTATTAATTCAGTTATGTTTCTCGCTATATGTGACAAAAATTCCAAGAGTTACTGTCACGTAGCAAACAATCGGTGTGATTCAGCGATCTGAAAAAACGGTAGGTTCTATTCCCTTGCATAACTAAAAAGATTCAAATAATCGGTTTCCAGGAATAATCTCGGCGATAGTCCTTGAGAAAGGTCCTCCGTTTAATGCGATAATGGCGAGAGACAAAGGCGATCTCCTAGGCTCGCAACTTTCTCGCTCTCGCGTCTATTTCAACCACGTCTGGCTACATTTTACTACACTCGACGATTAGCATGGATTTCGATTGTTCGTCCAGGATTGCACTCGCTGCTTAATGGACTGTCTCGACTATCTATTTCTCTGCCTCCGCCGGTTTTTGCACCACCAATCTCTTCTGTCTTTCTCTTCCCTTCCTCTCTGAATCTCCCACCTTTTCATTATCCTTTTCACTCCTCTTCTTTAACAATCCACAGTGAAGGCGATCGCGTGGAAGCTTGAATTCTTTTTTTAGCGACGAATGAGCGAATAAAATGAGAAAATCGCGAGGAACGAGAAGAAGAATCGATAGATACTTATTGTTTTATCGTTGGAAACTTTTGCACCTGTAACGCAGATATACGAGGAGTGGTAAAAATGAAATGTAAGAATAAATACATTTTTATTGCTTGACATTTTACAATTCGAGTAAAAAGGTTTTCCACCATGTAAGGAAAAGTTCGAATTGACGAAATATCTACGGAAATATCTCTAATATGTCTACGGGCAGATTGATGGGCTCGCGAAGATGGCGACCAATCTGGATCATCGATACGATGTAGAGAGAATAAAAAGAAGGTTAGTCCCGTGCTATTGCTGTCGGGACATCACAACGTGTGTTCTTTTGAGAAAGACGCTTAGGAGCCGAATATTCGAAAATAGAGAAGAACGAAGGAGCATCGAACCAGCTTAATGCTCGTACCTTTGACGTTGTACGCTGCCGATGGAATACGAGTGCTTTGAAGCTCTCGTTATTTGAAATTTCGAAATATCGCGGCAAGCTAATACGGCTGTATTTCGTATCTATCTTTTCTTATTAGCAAAATTGAAAATTCAATTGGACACGTGATAAACTTCTTTCGCGATAGTAAACTCTAAAGTTTATTACCGTGGGATTAAAATTTACTAAACAGTTTCCCGAAGCTTTCTACGCTCATCTGAAACTCTTCTTACACAAGTAGTAGATTTAATTAAACGGGTCTGCGATGGAAGTAAAAAGTCGTCAAGCAAGAACAAGCGAATAAAATAAAAAGAATTAAAATAGAAAGGAAACGAGAACACGCGCCATGGTAAAATCCTATTTCCACGTTTCTCGTTGCATTCTACGATCCTCTCAACCACGACCTTTTGTCGAAGCTCATGATCGAATCTCAAGAAATCACGCTAAAGCGACGCGAGCCATCACTCTCGTCTCTATAAATGATTCGTGTTCCGCAAATATCATCAGGTCCTCACCAGCTGGCCTAGTGATTTACGTTCTTTGAATCGTCATCGAATCGTCGGACGACGATCACCAGCGGCGTAATGGTTCTCGGCATCTAGGATTGCCCGCGCGAGGAGGCTGGTCCTCGAACGGACGGATAATATTGCGGCACGGGGAGTGAAAGCGACATGGTGAACCCGCTCACGAGGTTACCCATGTACTTTTACTCGATTCAAGCCGTATTATAGTGACTACTTACCCGGCAGTCCCTGGCATAGTTACCACCAGAAATATCGTTGGAAAGCCTGGCCGCTCAGCTCGCTACCCACTCGACGAGCCTACCAGCGAGAGAACGAGTCGCGTCTAACGAACTTTTAGCACAGATTCCTTGGATATTGTTTCCTTCGATCACTGTTATCAAACTTCCCTCGCCAACGATATTATTTCTTCGCAGGATTTTTCTCTTTCTTCTTGTTTTGATGTTTGATCAAAAGATATCCATCTGCTCTGATCTCTAGAGGTAAATTAGGAGAGCAAAAGTAGCACGAAAAGAACACATAACGATCCAGGAGAAGATATTCAACGAAATTGCTTCGCGTAGGAAGATATGAAAATCCCTCGGCATTGAGATATTACAAATCACAAAAGTGCGGTCAAAAATACGTGTGCCGTTTAACCTAATAAAAAGTTACGATATTTGCTCTATTTCGCCAGCGAGAATCTATAATGTAAAGTAAAATTTCGAAACGAACGAACGAAACGCGTTAAAAATCTTAAAACCCCTCAAGATCTAAAAGGAACGAAAAGTTCACCAAGAATTTCCCGCCATTCAATTTTTCGTCTGTTTATCTATTTCTCACAATACCTATTCTAACCATCCGTATTGTAAAAGAAACGTAGAAGATTTTACTGACACAAAACGATTCGAGCATTTTGGATAAAGCTCCGATGTACGCGTCTTCACGTAATAGATATTCTGGTCTGTGGAAGGTCGATAATGCGCAGACTTGTTTGTCCTACGAGAGAAGCCGTGGAGCTGGAATAAAGGGCTGGCATATGCTGTCGGGGACAATGAGGACGAAATAAGAATCGTCGAAGGGTAGTGCACACCGTTATAGTAGGGATCCATTGACCAGAGCACGCGAACCCTCGCAGCCTGAGCTGTTCTCTGGCCCCTCCGAGATAGGTACGTCTCGATTCTTTTGGCTGCCCTTTTGCCAACGACATCGAACCCTCCAGTCTTTGCCCTCGCCCTCGCCTCATTTTACTAGATCTCCAAGGGCGGTTGGGAACCACTCTGATTCATTCATTCATTCTCACATGTGAGAGAGAAAGAAAGTCAATCAGTGTTCCCAAGCGATAATCAAAGGAAAATCGGAGGGATCACGGAAAGGACGGAACGATAGTTTGAAAGATTTTCATTTGACGCGTTTCATCGTCATTTTGCGAGAGGCGAATTTTTTGAATAAGTTTAAGTATTTCGCAGTCGGTAATTTTATTGCCGAGCTTCTGATGTTTATGGATGTTAAATATAGAAGAAATACGTGACATTTATTTCACGATAGGTATGTGCATAATATGCAAAATACGTGATATATTATGTATTATTTCTAGGTTGCGATATTCGTTCGCACAGAATAATGTCTATCTGTTCTGTGAAACATAGTGGCTTTTAAAAAAAGATCTGATAAATCCTTTGACGTGTAGAAATCTTCAAAAATTATGACTCTAATCGAAATTCTAATCGGGACTCTAACCGAAGAAAGAAATAGAATTTTTAAAGTCCTTCTGTAAAGAATTCTTCTTTAGACGAAAAGATGCAAGCTTGTGTTCTTAGTTTTCGTTTCGTCATTCTATCGTTCGTATTGCAAGTTATATAATTTTGTCTAGGTAGTTACGATCATTGTAGCGTTTCGTAGATAGCCTTCAATAGGTTGTACGTAATAGTCGGTTATGAGTAATGGAATGATTATATAAACCATCGATTGACTGTGAATGAATAGGGCTCCCGTAGACTGTTCGAAATTGTCAGATACCAAAAGGTTTACATCTGTTCTGTTAGTAGCGTGTACAACTATAATTTAACACCTTAAATTACGTTTCATTTCTGTTTTAATGGTTCGACACGTTTCATGTCTGTTCAAATCAACTTTCTAAATGTAATCGATACAGTTTCGGTATAGAAATAAAACAAACTTGATTCGTCACCTGGCATGAAAATTAATTAATCTCGCGAGGGAACGTAAGATACCGCTTTGGCAAGGACGAAGTCAAAACTTGCGCAACATTTATATACGTATATGTATTCGCTAGATTTATATTTATATTCATTAGTCGACTATTATGTCTCCTAGTTAAATAATAAGAATCATTATGGTTATAAAATAACCCTGATCAAGCCGGTAGGCACGTAACAAAAGATAAATATAGGGTGGTATCGTGTGTTGTGTTCTTTCAAAATAATACACGTGTTAATACACGTGAATATTAATAATCGATAAAAGTGAAATTTTCTTTTCACAATTCATGAAATATTCGACACTTGCAACGATTTTATATACGATTCAATTTACGATTCAAACAAATTACAACGACTCGTGTATAATACACGTATCCACACTTTGTCCAAACAACCGAATTCGTTTCTATTCGAAAGTTCCCACCCAAAGAAGAAAACTGCCGCGCAGAAGAATACTGGAAAGTCGGTTTCACTTTACCTCTAGAGCCGTTCCACTTTTCCTCGAAAAGTGTCGAGGAAAATGAGTCGTCGATAGATTGGCAACAATGAAATCTCAGATGGTTTCAGGACACATTTGTCACCCTCTTCTTCGATCAGCATCCTTGTGCCACGACTAAAACCGGATCCATACGTACAATACCCCTCACAAGTAATCCGTACATCGGTCGATTTGTATAGCAAGAGATTGTTAGTTTTACCGAATTGTATAAATAAAGAAGGAATTAATCATTTACTGTCTGTTTACGCAATCAATATTAAATGTTAGTTATTTGAAATTATCTGATTATCTGAACTATATAAATTATCAGTTTAACGAGCTTCAACTATTACTTGCTTCGAGGTTACCTTTCGAAGATAAATTTTAGCACGCGATAATATTTTGTATACTCTATCAATACGCGAATACAGCGTAAATTTTGCTTTAGGTAACATTGAAATTGTCGGAATACCCAGATTGCTTATTAATTTATTTTACAATTCTCTGTAGCAACTTTACAGATTTAAATCGGTTTATTCTGACGACAATTCTTCGTTATTGTTCAAAAACACGAACAAAAGTCTGTCCCTTTTGTGTTATCTTCTCATACAGCTACCATCCGGTGCAAGTTTTGTACGTTCAATCGTCGACAAATAATCCTAGCGTTAATCATAAGCAATGAAAATCATCGTAAATTCTCTTGTCCGTAATTACACTAAATTGCATCCTGTGAAAAATAACCAAATATCCAGATACTTTTGAACCGTAGTGTATAATAGTATATCGTATGTACAATGGTTAGGTCTGAACGAGGAGAACGAAGCGGAGGTCGACGAAGAACGAGGGGTTCTTCCCTCGTTCTTTTTCCATCTACCACCCACAGAGGCGGATCGTCACAGGATCCGAAATGCGGGACCAGGGATGAACGTGTCCCCAGGATCCCATGCTTCTCTTCTTCGCTCGAAACTGTACCGGTCGATTCGATTCTCCTGTTACACGGTCGCCAAGCAAAAACATGAGAAAGTGAGAGCCTTGGCTTTCCTCGAGAAATTTGTTATGGTTCAATTAACCCAATGGGTTGGTAATATCGTTTCGAGTGACGCATTCTTCGTGGATTTCATCGAGTCGTTCGATGGACGACTTGCCTTTCGACAAGCTTTGTTACCTTGGTTACCTATATATTTGCTATGTCGTTAGTAGAGCATGACGTTTGTTTCATTATTTTAATTACTTATTATTACTTAGTATTATTCTAATAATTTTATTACTTCATTCTGACGAGTGAAAATTTCAATGTACAAGAATGTAGAGAACGGACACAATGCGTGAGAATATACAAAATATCGAAAGTAAAGCAATCGTTGCGATATCTAACCAGTGAAACAAATTTATTTCTTTGGTTGTATTAATAAAAATATGAATTTGTATAAACGTTCGGTGTCTATATTAGCGAACAATTTCTCTAGAAAATGAATTTCTATATTGCAAAAGTTTACGTTTAAATTAATAGATTGTTATCAGAGATAGTTGATATGGAAGTTTCATTTGAAGAGGAATTCGGAGAACTTTCGAAACGAACATTTCTGTGAAATATTTTGAAAATGATTCGAGTTAAATTAGGTTTGAGGTTAATGAGGGATTTCTCTTTACCTCGTGTAACATAAGAATTTGTGTATCGATACATATTCTCTTGTTGAATGTATCTCATGTGGAACTTGATCGCCATCGAGGGTGAAACTCGAGGATGCAAAAAGTTCATCAGAACTTCGTCCGTATACACGTCATGCGTACCGATGATTAACTCTCTCGCTAAAAAAGTTGGCAGTCTTTTGCAAGAGCACGATATTAAAGCATATATTCGACCTGGAATTAAACTTTAGATTACACCATTGCGAAATTACGACAGAAATTACATAATCGACAAATCGAATCTAATTTACTACACCGAGAAGCGCGTTTATAAAATTACGTAAACATCATAATTATCGATATAAAATGAAAGTTTAAAAAAACTTACGTTATGCTATGTTACATTATACTATGTCGCATTGAACTATATTTTACTATGCTCGTACTGTATCGTACAGCATGGTACACTATGCTACGTTTCATTATGCTATGTAGCAACATTTGGTGGACTAGGTTACTCTATTAATTACATACCACACAATGTTACGCTACGATACGTTGCATTGCACTATGTTACGTTGCACGACATTGTATTACACTAAGTCGTATGATAGTGCGTTACACTACGGTAGGTTGCATTATCTTACGTTGCCGTATGCTTCGTTGCACTACAATACATCGCATTTTACTATTCTTCGTTGTATAATAGCTACCTATTACGCTAAATTGTCTTACTCCACATTATCTTATGCCACTTTGCGTACTGTTAACCATCGTCTATTCGCGTGACGTCTCCCTATACGCTGTCCTACGTCACCTAATCCCATTCTACTTCACTATGCATTAAATCCTTCTACGCTACATCATCCTACATCCGACGTGTTGCTAAATAAATTAACAGCCCGCGCTAAACACCGCTATTAGTACACAGTGATAACTTTCATGGAGGGCCTATAGGCGCTGTTCGTAATCAAAGGGTTAACCATCATCAAGACACATCGAGCTCGGTCACGCAGTTAAAGATTGGCCTCGATCTAACGAGCGAAGATTGGCCTCAATCTAACGAAGAAAGTATACAGCGCGAAGCCCTCTTCGATAAACAAACGTAAAACACACATACAGTATCAGAAAAGAGAAATATGATGTCAGAAATATGATAATCGAGTGACGATGATTGGTCGGATCGTTCATTTTGGCGCCAAAGATTATCGTTCGTCGATGACTCGCGCGAAGTTGAATGTTAATTTAATCGAAGCGCATACGAGCCTGTAATCGGGAAGATTTATGAGAAACCAGTTTGGCCGGCCTCTCTTAACTTGATAATGTTAACGAAGGCCAATTTTGGCGTAACAACGATAAGATCGATGTTATATACGTCCCTTGAGAATTCTTGAGCGACAACCTGCCCGTATATAGCGATCTCCAACCGCGAATCGGACGACAAATTTATAATTATATAGGGCTTATTAGTGCGGATAGTTGTTTGCACCACGTCCTTTTAATTTTAATATTCGCCAATCCCTATACAGATCAGTCGAACCAAATTTCGTCTATTATTGATATTAGATCAGTGGATCAAAGTATAGTACCAAGACTCTTCCATCAAGATAAAAAATATATGAAAAGACATGTAAGAAAGATAAGCCAGGTTTTATCCTTGTATTTTACAAAAATTTCCCTAGAATTTGTATAATAAATTAGAAGTCATTTTTATTGCTCTGATAACCCTAGTTACTAACTGGTTAAAGAACTAGCAAGAATCACTACTCTCGCTAACGGCTATAATAATTCGCAAATTTTTAAAGAAAGTTTCGAAGTATCGAAGAAAGACGAGCTTCGCCTTCTTTGTACTTACCTACTTCATCTGTAAACAATTTTCTCAGAGAAAATCGAGATGCATGGAGGCGATTGTTCTCGGATTGATATCTTTCTAATCGATCGAGTGTCTGGATGCCACCTGGTCGACCTAGTAGTACAGTTAGACAAGTGGGAGTGGGTATTAACATCGTGGCTCAGGAGGATCGAGGTTAACGATAAGTTCTCCGTTCGCGGACTAATAAACGTCTGAGAAAGGGACAACCACCAAGATGTCGAGGACGGCGATATCGAACCATTCGATTACGCTGAGATATAGCAGTTTGCGAAAGTTCGAGTTTAATTGAGCTTCTCTTGGAAATTTAAACCTTCCACCTCCTCCGTACCTACTACGACAAAGACTGACACGTTGAATTAAGTATTTTCCATCTGTCACGTGTAACATGTCGATCGATATCAAACCTAGGTATAGTTGAATTTCTTTCCAATTCTTCACAATGTGTTTTATATAAGTTTAACTCGAATGTATCGATCAATCTGTTGCTGTTATCTAATTTTTAAAAGATGCTGATCTGCTTCAAAGGACATTGAATAGCAGAAAAATAAAATAGCAGAAAAATCAAAATATAACGTAATTATTTTATAATCAACCTTTTGCAAGGATGATAGTTATATCTGAGTTATAGTTATATCTTAGACAATTTTAACGTTTTTATTCGAAATTAAACAAATAGAGTCGGAGAAAAAAAATTGTAAATTTGAGAAAATGAATTTATCGGTCGTAAGGAAAAGGAGCGTTCCGATCGTAGATTGCAATTGTACAATATTTGTGTTTTCACAAAAGTATCTTTCATCTGTTTGGATGAAATTGTTGAATGTTAATCGTTCGTTCTCGTATACTTCGAGTCTGTCTTCTCTAGAAACGGAGGACGGCTACAGGGACGTCGAGGACAACGATATCGATTCGTAAAATTTAGAACATGTAGACAGGGGACTCGTATCGGATTCGCATCCAAGTTCTATATTTACAGGCGAACAAATATTCAATAGAAATAGGAAATGAAATCACGCACACATACACGGATATAGAATATCCTTTACTTTACAAAATTCGATTCTTTATCACGTACGCTCGGTTCCAGTAAGAGCTCGAACAGAAATTCCAAGTGGAACGGAGATTTAAAGGGCCGGCCGATTCGCGTGGAAGAATTTCAGGAGTAGAGCGTACCGGTTCCACAACCTGGAAACGATCACGAGCCGTGCAGTTTCGTCCATGCAAGAACGGCGACGCTTTAATACGCGGATAGAGCAGGAATCTCGTTGTGGTTCTGCTCCAATAGCCTGACGGCTGGTTTTCTCGTATGTTCGGTAACACCTACGGTTCTGATCGATTTATGGACGATGTTAACATAACTAACAAGCGTCACTGACACACGTCGACGCACGTTTAAGTTGTTATTTCCTTTCTATTTTTCTCTTTCTCCTTGTTGAAGATCCACGATCAGTTGGAGTTGCTTGAATAATTCGAAATTTTCGATACTTAACAATTATTAGATAGAATTCCAATTACGATAGCTGATCAATGTAATTTAATTTGATAAGAAAAATTTGATATTTTCCTTTTCCTTTCCCTTTCTTTTTCTCTCTTTATTTTATCTGGTACAATTGTTAGCGTGGTGTAAGGTTAATAAAATGTAGTTCTCGGGTAGATCGAGTGTGTTCGAGCTCGTCGAAGTAATCGAATTAGCCGGTATAATCGAGCAGTCAGCTCGCTCCGTCGGAACATGTGTTACACGGACAGAATTTCGATTACCCTGTAATAGGAACGTAGCGCTTAATAATTTCAACGTGTCCAGAAATGTTATTGTTCTCTAGTCTTATTACTTTCCCAGAGAAAAGCCAATGCTATTTCAAGAAATGGAAAAATGCTTGTATTCTTTTTACGTGTCGTTTGATTTATATTACAAATATATCGTATCATATATATATACGTATTCATATCCTGCGAAAACCGAAAACGAATTATACCGAAATATTGTCTTTGTTAATTTTTAGTCGCATAAATCGTAAAAGTTTGTATCCCACAAATAGATTAAATTGGTAGGCCGAAAGTGAAACACTTTGACGGCCAATGAAGAACGATGTGGTTTTGTAATAAATTATGAAAGCGCGAGTGCAGGAAGTATATTTTCTATATTCGTAGTAAACGGATGTTATCCCCGAAGGCTGGCGTCCCACGTGCGACACACCAGTCGTTAAAGTAAGCAAGCAAGTACGTTCAACAGCCTTTGTCCGTATTCAGTGCCCTGTACACGTGCTGACGTTTTCTACGGAGTTGGCTCGATTAAGACGCGTAGCTGTTTCTACCTAGGGTATGTAAGAACATTACATGCAAATACGTGGAACGATAGTCAGGCGTTGTCGCATACGAGGCTATGCAGGCTTGCTTTCCACCAACGGATCCTGATAATAATTTCTCAATGAAAAATATCACCGATATTTCCACTGGAACTCAATATCTCGGAGAATTTTTCGATATCGGGAACTGATACACTTTAATCGGCTATTGAAACAATTTTATTTTTCTTCCTTCTATTTTTTAAATTCCTCGAATATGCTCTGGTCCTCGTGCAATAGAAACGATACAAAATAATTAAAAAATAAGGGCAGTGAAAAGTATCGAGTTTGCGTTAAATATCAGCAGATATTTTTAAGATGTCTTTCACCGATGAACGTTATAAATTAAAAAATTGACGAAGGGACATTATGTCATAAACGCTCTTCTTTAGAATCTATGATAAAATTCACGATGCCTTATATCATCACGTTACGACGCACGAATCTCTGAAAAATAGATTATCTTTTGAGAACTTCCACATCCATCGTATATGAATGAAAACGAAAAGAGTAGTTGATCGATTGCTCATAAGACTTTGCATAATAACATATTCGCTTTCAAACATATAAAGCGACGATACGAAAACAAGTTCGTAGGCGCCTTCATGTGGGAAACGCTGAAAAATTTCAATCAGATTTTGTACCATTTTATTTCCATAAAAATGGCGTCTTTATCGGATGTACGAAGATGTAAACATACACTGCTGATCACAAGTATTCGAACGTTTCGTGGCGTTAACGTAAATCGAATGCTTTACACTCTTTGTATTTTTTCAATTATCTTATCGTAGATCCAAAAATTCGTTCGTATCCTATGTACCTTATAAGGCAAAATACCATTAGAGTGGAATACCAATAGAGTAGAATCTGTGAATGTATCGAAACTGGTACTTACAGCCGACAGTGTAGCTGCTTAAATTAAAACGAAAACATACCGACAAAGAGGGGGCAAAAGGTGAACCAAGTGAAACTTGGGGGCGGAAAGAAAGAATGGAAACGAAAGGTGTCGTCGGTCGAGCGACGACCGAAGATCCTCCTCGAGTTGTGTGTGAAACGATGGCTCGAAAAGAAAAAAAAAAAAACGAGGCAAAGTGAGGTGAAGAGAGCTGACCTACTGTGGCAAGTGGCTCAGGGACGTCGCTGTCCAAATCGTCCCCCCGAACGCCCCCCTCCCTCCTCTTCTAGACCTTCTCCTCATCCGGTACCACACACACAGTATTCAGGTCTTTCTCTCTCTTTCTATCCTGTTTCAGAACCCTCTTGTGGCTACTCTACCATTCCATCTGTGCCTCCTTTCCCTCGTTGCCTTCACCCTTTGCCCTCGACCGTGCTCTATGAGGTCGATAACGGCTATCAAAAAATGAAATGAATACACACGAAGGCTTTCCAAGCCTGGGAACTGGAATGCATTGTTTGGTCTGGCGTATAGAATGTAAGGCTGGGTGTGGACTCATCCTTGGACTGTCTGTTTAAAATGGCACCATGGCAGTGAAGAAAGAATCGAAGCAACGAATGGACCGCGGATGTTTATGCAGTTATGGACAATTGAAATATAAAGGAAGCTTTCTCTTTGTGTGTGTGAGAGAGTCGACCTACCATTTCGACCCCACGTATTTTTAAACTGGAATTGAATATACAGAGTGAGAGATTTATTGCACGAAATTTTGATCCGGAGGATTTTCAAAGTAAAATTGGAATACAAAACGTATTTATCCCTCCAATCTCAGTCTGAGAACTTTTATAGAAGTAAAGAATAGGATAACGAAGTAGCGATACAGTTCCTAAATATACTACGTACAGGGATAAATAGAACTAATTAAAGTGGCGCAACGAAAATAAACAGATATATACGTATTTATAAGATAGCTTTCTATTTCGATAAAAGTTAAAATTAATTTTATCGGAAGACATTTCACGCTTAAGAATGGCACAAATAAATCGAAAACCGTTTACTTGCTAGTCGTAACGTTAAAAGCAGAACTCGTTATAAAAAGGCATTAATGCCATGATCCGGATTTACTCGACTGCAAAGAAAGACCAACTCGTATTTATTTGCAACGTGAATACCTGCGTACTCCGTATAGGAGACAGAACGGAAAAACATTGATGCGGGCCAGAGTTACGGCGGACTTTCATGATCTGTTTCGCCCCTTTCCACGCGGTTCTTACGGCTTTTTCGCGGCGGAACGCCCACCGGTGGAAAGTGAATCATGCCGCGGCCGAGTGAAAAGTAACCAGTGAAAAGTGGCGAGTGCCCGGGTGGAATGGAGATTTGAAAGTTTCTGCCTTTAGCTTCTAGCGCCGATTTTCACCTCGACAACGTGGCCACCGACGACGATTGACAATCGAAAGTAGTTAGCTGAAAGCTGGTCTTCTTTCCATCTTGGCTGTCTAGCGGCGAAATGATCGCGTGCTCGATACCTCCGCGCTCCTTTCGATCGAATAATATAAAATAGAGCAAACAGTGTTCAGACTGTGGTGAGAGAAACGTAGAATTGCTGATTTCAATTAATTTTCTTTGTCGAATAATTTCGTTGTAAATATAATTTACATACAAAATGATATAACACGTTAATTTAGGATAATAATATATTTTACACGCGATATTTTATACGCTAACAAACGATACTTGAATAAATTGTCGAGACATATTAGAAAGATCGATTTTAACGTACAGAGCACCAAAAAATCAATCGAAATCTCCTCCAAATGAATATTTTTAAGAAGAAATTGCGAAAGAATCGAACATACAATGTCAACGATTTTCTGTTTCTTTATGTTTGCCTTGTACCAATCTTCCTTTCATTTTTTGGTTTCAGATGTCCTTTATTTGAGCCGTGCTCAGGCCTCGCTGCCTGAACAAAACGAGCTATGTCGACGAGTAAGTAGCACGTCAATACATTCTTCTACGACTACCATTGTATGCTCTCTGTCATCGTCCTTCTTTCTTCAGTATCATTCATTTCGATATTTTTTCGAACATAACAGAATGATCTATCGTAATCTTGTGAAACAGAAATGAATGAAAAATCATTATGTAATACAGATATACCTAACGTATTTTCGATAACAAGAAGAAACAAAATCGCGAAGTATTAACAGTGAGAATCCTTTTATGTAAAGAACAGGCGCTTGAAACGCGGATTTGTTTCTCACAAAAAGGAAGTTGTGTGTTGGTTCTATCTCGAGTTACATCACGACTCGGCGTGCGTATCGAGCGCATCTTCAGCCAGTAGTTTGCTTTGGAATCAGCTCGTATACACACGAATCGTTCGCTACATCGCGCCATTTGTAATAACGCGATAATTAGTAAACGAGACCGTGCCAAAGTGATCCGCGAAACCTGTTTTCCTGTTTACGCTCACCTCAGTTTGATCTTTAACAGTCTCTCCTGGCCTTCGCGCTAGCTCGTACCGGAATTCTATAAATTCCTCGCCAATGCATGTTGATTTGGCGGTGTCTTCACCGAATACGATTCTTAAATCGAACGTACGCTATTGATTAAAAATATCCACACGCATGCACCTCTTTTATACGACCATGCTCGTTATCTACCTTCCACTTCGATTTTCTTCCTAATACAAATTTTACAATGAACAAATAAATTGTACAGATAATAATAAATGTAATAAATTAGTAGAAGCATAAAAAAAAATCGTACATCGAGTTTCGTAAGATCTTTGTAAAACATCTTTGTAAGACGTCGATCTGTATATTCATGGCAATTTGAGTCGCTAGGAAAGCTGCTTAAACTCTGTACAGTCGCTCGATCTTGTTAATTTCTCGAGGAAGAAATTGCTTTCACTTTTCTGCATCGTCTCCTAGTGCGAAAGCATCTTCGAGGAAAATTGACGCGGCTAGATAATTTCTAGTTAGTCTTCGGGAATGTTTAACCCTTTCTTTATGGGGTCTACGGTAATCGATAATATTTTACTAACGAGGACGAAGAAGCAGCAACCGGCAATTCGCATCCGTGGCATCGCGTAGCCATTGTGAATATGCGAAAGTGACATCACTCGTCCTCGGTTACATAAAGATATCGTCGCTAATATCGACGATCCTAATGCATTTATTACGCGAACATCGCCTGTGTGTCGTTTCTATTTCACTCTTCTCTGTAGCCTTGCTAAAAACATTTCCTAACGAATTTTGCCGCAAAGCTCTTTTGTACGCGACAACGTGTGACGTTAATGGTGATTTTTATTCTAATTGAATTTCGTGTTTAAAACCGAGCTGTTCTCGTATACAATCCTTTACAGTCACGCTGTAGAGGAGAGCGATTTAGTTAGCGAACTTGTCACTTGCAGTACTCCTATACTCTCCTTCCCTAGACCCATAGCCGTACACTTCCGGCTTAATCTATTCAAACTCGGCAGAACTCTTGCAGCCCTTCCCAGGCACCGCTTATTATCCCATACAAAAGTTCTCGATTATCCAAAGTATACTATTAACTTAACTATAAATCGAATTAAAAACACGTTTCTCTGTGGACGAGTCAGCCTAGAAACTTCAACGGACATTTCATAAAAAATATGTGCTTTCTGATGAATTTTTATCGTGAAATCGCTGTCATTTGCCAACGTTAATTAATTCTTTGCATTCGTTGAAGTTTCCACTTCTTTGTCTCGTAGACGTATTACGCATTTCGAAAGTTTTAGTAGTTTCGAATCTAACGGGTCTAGATCCTTCCTTATTTCTTACGAATCACAGGCTATGTTCTTCTGGCGAATATACTGATTCATACGGAACAAATTCGCAGAGAACATTGGTCAAGAACGTTCGGATTATTGGTTTCACGGGAGAAACGAAAGGCAGCGCCGCTTCCGGGATTGCGCAAGCATTGCGGCGATACTGAACGGGAAAGCGCACAATGGGCGAGAAAAGGCGTGGGTATACGTAGACGCGACCATCGAAATGGTTATTTTCGACGGTGAGGTCGTCTAGGACGCATAAAACGAGCGTTCGAGGACATCCTTCGCGTACACCAACTCTCACTCTGTTCCTCGATTCTATGCCAAGCCCACGGGAGACGTAACCCCGTGTGACCTCCGTGATTTCCTGCTCGACCACCACAATCGGGACCATCCTTTCTGCTTCATAGAGAATATAAATATATTATGCGATACACGATGTTCCAGTGGCGGCTTGCAATTAGAACAAATTTATGGAAGTAGATCGTTACTAGATCGCGGATCTTTATGCAGATTCATAATTGATTAAATAAAAGCTAAAGAGAGGCCTGCAGTTACTTTGTAGCTACTTCATACAAATTCATAGTTCTATGAACATAAATCTTTAAATAAAGCTAAGGAGACGTTTGTTCTAAAGATTCTAGCAAGTATGACAGTTTAGAGATTTTATATATTTAGTGTGTTTTTACATGTTGCGTAATTATCGATTATTGCAAAGACCTTAGTATTGTTTTATTAAAGTGAACAGAACAATAGTATAATAGTATAAACTTGAGCATTGCAATTTTAAATGTTTGAGTCAGCAAGTAAATTAATTACGTAGCTCGTGTTATTCTGAGTCCCTTAGTTCAGCCGAAACTCGTCGACAGATTAAAATTATTGTCACAGTGAAACTAAATACGAGATAATCCTTGAGTAATTAAAACGAGAGATTATTTATTATTCATGTGTATTCATACATTCCCCCTTTGTGTTTTAATTGTGTATGTACATACTTACATGTTCTACTTTCGTATATCTGTTTCTTTATTTTCTGTTTACCACTACGTTTACCAATACGAACCGCGAAAAGGTTAATACGTATTCCTAATGGTCAGACGGTTTTCCTTCCATTCTAACGAGCCGGTTATGATTCAGTGGCGTGAATAATCGTAGAAAGTCGCTACCCGATTTCGTTTGTTTTCGTGGAAAACCTGGGACCTTGTTTCTTCTGGGTGTCCTATTTTTTTTTTCTACCATCGAAATTGTGCAAGTTAACGCGTTACGCACAGGTCACCGAGTTTTCCGTATTTTCTGCTCCGTTAGTAATCTCTACGCTCACAAGGGATATCGCGCGCTTTCTTCGTCGATCTTTATTGAACGTGGTTAAAATAAATTTCAGAGTCGTAGATTCTTTTCCTTCAGTTTACCTTGGGAATTATTTTATTTACCTTGGAAGTTACTACAGCGCAACCTCTATTATCCGAATATCGGTTTTCCGAACATCGGTTAGTCCGGTAAATATTGTGCATATTCATTCGACTGTGAGATACAAGCTAGTATACTGTAACGTTCCCGTGAATTGGGAAAAACGTAATCCGCTTAATGATTAAAAATTATTATATATTATATTAATATAAAATCAGGTTAACGATCGTAATTATCGATTATTCGATAACCAGTAATCAATGATTAACGAGTAAGAAAAGTATCAAAAGTCGTTGCAACCAATGGCCATGATTAATTTCTTAATCATTCATCGTGAAACGATTACATTTTCGATCACGATTCCAGTCCGTAATTTTCCTGTAATAACGACGCTATGGATATTTCAGTTGTACCGAGTCGTACAACGCTAAGGCAATCAGATTTATGTGAGAAAGTTTATAAACACATACGATAAGACGTATTGTACAATTTTTAAAATGTACAAATACACGTTACAGATCCTTATAGAATATAAATTAATCACCTTACGATTTAAGAATTATGACTTTTCATGTAGAACATAACTTTAATGCGAGTCATTCAATTATCCAAAAAATTCGATAATCCCATTGTGAACACAATCCTTTTCTTTGGGAACTAAACAATAATCCACTTGCGTAATGAGACTAAAAAATTGATAGAAAGTGAAGTTGATCGATTCGGCTTGTGGTAGGTTTAGCCGCAGAGAATTGTTTGTGATATACTACGTCAATTTTCCTAGAGAGTTTTGCTTAAGAAAAAGCATTGCTTTCGTTTGCTGAAAACACAACCAATGAATCCTTTCATATTTTTCCACTTCGTCAGTCGGAAAACGGGTTTGCTCGATAATTCGAGAAATTGAAAACGGTGGACGTGTGGTATCGCGCGATCAGGTCGAGAATCGAGCGGAAAATCGATGGCGAGCACCGACTTTTTTTTTCCACGGTGCCACCCCGTTGAAACGACAGGCCAACCTTAACCTCAGTGTCGATAATCAATGGAATCGATCGTAGGCTCGACATGAAAGTGTCCCAAGGCTCGTCGCCACCGAAGGCTGCGCGCCGTAAAACGGAACCTCAGCGAAAATTACCCAAGAAACCTTCGCGTGTCGACTGCTTGGTCATTCTTGAGCTTCCAATTTCTTTTTTTCTTTTTCTTTTTTTGTTCGTTTGTTCGTGCGTTTAACCACGTATTCTGTACAAAAATCCGTGGGACATTTGGAAAAATATGGTAATGAACGTATGTCGGTTTGAAGAATTCGACGCAGGCCTCGAGCAGATGCAATTCTGTCCAAGTTTTAGTTATTCTTGTTTGCTTACAATTGCAAGGATAATTATTGTTGATAGATCTTGAGATTGAAAGAAATTGATTAGAGGTTCGAGGTTTCCCTGTGCACTGGAAAGTGTCTCCGTTTAAGGAAGTTGTTTAGAGAGCGGGACAAGTGGAATTCAACCGAGGAAATGTAAAGGTAAGATTGGATTGAGTAATTGAAATCTACTATCGAGCGAACTTAGCCTTAAACCAGCCAAATAAATTTCAAAGGCGTTTAAATGCCTCGAATTAACGCAGATTAAATTTCATCAGTTTTCTTGAAATCAAAATAACACAGTATTTTTTCCGTAATTGATGGAAAATCGCGACTCCTTGGTAATCACGTTATCGCGTACAGGCCTCGATTCTATGTAATAGATACGACTCGGCATTTTGCCGAACATAGAAAAGGATATTGCGAGTGGAAGAGAGAAAGACTCCAAGAGTCGGCTTGATGAAAAGAAACATATCGCCTAGACGATGTTAACGCAACATCGGAATCTTTTAATTTTCTATCTTTATCGAATAAAGCTTTTACCAATATACGATTGTTAGGTTTTTCTGACTAAGACAAGACCAAACACGATATATTTTGCACCATAGTTTCTTATTTAGTCACATTAACTTATTTTCTCTCGACTTGAATGTGATTTAAAATGTAAGTACGATTTAAATTATATCGTGTCTGATCTCGTTTTAATCGGAAAAATCTTACAAATCAGTTCGTAAAAGTTTAATTTGAGAAGAATCAAGAATAAAAAAAGTTTCCACATTGTCCCGTGGATAATCAGTATTTTTCCCTGCGCGTTTTAATTCCGATCAAGTTCAGCCGTCAAACTTTGCTGTGTTTCAAAGGGAATACCGTTGCCCCTTGGGGGATCTACTCCCTTTAGTGTAGATGACGACCCATCAATTATGAGGAACATGAGCGACGATCGGTTACAAAGAAAACGCCATATTGCCAAAATCGACTATTCCCCGGTTTAATCGGAATCTTATCCGAATTTAGCGTAGAATTTCTGTCGTTCGTGGAACGGGGTTAAGGACAAATCAAAGACACTGGCAATGACTCTCCAATCATAATGGCCGATTTCCAAATTCTCGTTCAAGGCTACCGTATCGATTCCCGTCACAAGTGTCCGGATGCTCCGCGAAAACTTTGGCCTTCGTAGTCTCCAAAGTTCCCAGAAAATTTTCCTGTCGGCATATAGAGACGCGCACCATCGAGTTCGATTGGCAAAATCGAAGAGAACCTAGTGGAAGCACCAGTAAAAGCAATTAACGGCTCACGGACCCGTGACTGATGCCGTGAGAAAAAGCAAGTGAAAATCGAGAAGGACGTCGCCTTGGTCCATGCACAATTAGAATATCCTGACATTTTTGAAAATCCTCTCTCGTCAATCTTCGCGTTCACGTCGTTTTCACGCTGTGAATTTTTACGCGTTTCGGATATTTTAATACGATAGCAGCTGGAAAATGTGTAGTCACCGCTTTGGCTGTTTACGAAAGTAATCGCATTTACATTATGAATTTTTTACTTTCTCGATATCTTAGTACAATAGCGATTGAAAGATGTCAAGATTACAAAGATGGTTGAATTTCTTATCTTTTTTCCTATTTTCTTGAAGCTACATGTATTAGAGTATCGTGTCAAAGCGATTACAATTGAAACATGTGGAAAGGTTAAATAACAATGAATACGAAGACGTATCGTGTTATGAAACAGACCTTATGAATCGAATTTGGAAGCCAGACGTTGCTTGAACTTATCATTAAGCAATTTGTTCACGTGTATTCGATATGTAAGATTCTCGCCGGATAACTAATATATTTTTCTGCTGGGTAATTAAAATTGTCGATGGACGATTCATTTTATGAAAGATAGGCAAATTTGACAAATTCCGTAATTGCAACAAGATTACGATTTAATATTCCAACTTAACGTCTTAATAAATTATTATAAAAAATCGAGTGAATGGAAACCGAAAAATTGTTCGCTGAATGAAACCACGTATCAGAAACACGATGAGAAGTTCGATTAAGCGTAACGTGCGCTCATTAAGACGGCGTGAAGTCGGGGAAAAAATGCAAAGTATTCGATGTAACAGTACTGTGGCGAGGCAAGACTATATCACCGTTTTATAAAGGTAGTCGATAGAAGCTCGTTACGCTCGCGATTCTCACAGCGACGAGGAATAATCGTAAAACTTAGTTTCCTTTTGCCCGCCTGCCCTGCTTATTAATTCTGCCATAGCACGGGTTCCATTTCGCGAGATTTGCATTCCACGATGGGATCGCTGCTCCGACCGGGTCTCTTTTAAAAGTGCAAAGTTCCACGAAGCACGCGTCTGCGTCGTGTTCGTTATTTCACACAAAGTGATGGTGAAGTAGCGCTGGAATAATTTAAGCAAGTGCCAGGTTATTGTTAAAAATAACGATACGCAGCTGTTTTGTTTTGTTCGCGCGTATATCCGTCATTTCTCGAAATCTCCTACGGTTATCCAAGATTACGTTAGCAACAAGAGGAAAAACGTTCTCGATTGTCGTCGATATTCACCGCAATAAATAGATTCTATAGAGAAATATTTCCAGAAATATAAAAGGTCAGGTTTTGCATGCATATATCATCAGCTGTTCGCTGCGTTCTAAGTTAGGATTCGAACGAAGGATCGGGGTTATATTTGGCACAGATAGTTTTCTCTAGCTCGATCTTTCGTTCGATTACGAGCAACGTGATAAACAAAAAAATCTTAGAACAGCGGCCTCGATTCTGTAAGTCCATCTGCACGAATCCGAGCTATTGGCACGCACGAGTCCGGATAATTGACACGGCGAGCCGACCCGAGCACCGTTAATTAATCAACCGTTCCACGGATTCCTAGGAGCGGTTCCGAACTGCTCATTCGCGCGAGCGATAACGTTTGACCCGCGGTTCACGGTTCGTATTTCTCAATCGGAATTATGTCCTAGGGCTGCATCCATTAAACATCACCTGTGAACGGATACTATATACACTGGGCAATATTACATATTTACATACATATTTACCGGGCAAAAGCGCGAATGATAGAGTTAAACGAATTTCATTTCGAATAAACGTTAAAACGTAAGCGTAGGAGGAACGTCGATCGATCTGTCGAAGGTCGAATTGACTGGGTGAAGACGTGGCGAGGATACTTATTGACGTGGAAATATATTTGATAGCGGCGGAGACTGCAGAAAGATCGACTTGAAACGTTGATACGCTTTATCGTGAATTGTCGGAAATTGGGAAGGTGGCCAAACTTGGTAAATCGATTTTAGTTGGATACAGCGAATAAATATTTGTATCGCTGAGAAGGATACGTTAATCGATTCAATCTGGATCCATACGTCGTGCATCTGTATGTTTGTGTTACGTAAAAAGATGATTTTACGTAATATTACGTAAGTTTAATAAACCGAGCATCAGTCAGTATCGTCGGATAATAATTACAGTAATTTTTGCTTTCCGATGTATACGAGATGCAAAAAATTTTCCGATCCTTAGTGATTAATAGCGGCTAGAAGTACAATTTTATTAGGATTTTATTAGACTGTGAGAAATATCATTTAATTTATTCTGCTGATAAATTAGCCGTAGAGAAGGACGAAAGCGATAGGAACTCGGCGCAATTGATATTTCTTTCTAATGAGAAAAGTGAAGGTTTCATCGTGAGACTGTTTTAAAACCGTAAGAAAGTAAGAAGATCGCGAATAATGGAAAATAACGCGAGATGAACATTTTCAATATCCGTAACAGTAAGTTACAGAAAAATAAGAAAGGAATAAAATCATTTAAAAATACTCGAAATTACCTCGATCGGTAATTGAAATATAGTACAAACGATTAAAGGGTGAATAAAACATTGACTTCGATCGAGGGTCAAGATCTTGGCTGTTCTTCGTACGATCAATGGACAACCGACGAAAGACGCGGAGATGAAGGTCGTTAGTGGCGCGATCGAGAAAAATCTCGGGGAAAATTGCTCCTCTAAACTTTCAACAGGGTAGAAGGATTGGTCACGACGCCTCAACCAGGACACAAATATTCTTTTCTCTTGCGTGCTTTAATTATCGATGTTCGCTAATTTGCCACGAGACGCGTCGGTGGATCGAGGGAAATTTCACTTGGCAGACACGCCGTTGATGGAAACGTCCATGAACAGAAAATACCTTCCGTGGAAATTAGGCCGAGTGGCGGACCTTGTTAAGCTGTTTTATTGACGCGAATAAGGGCAAGTCGCGTTTCGAGGTGGAAATGAAAATAGGGAAAAAGTCCTCGTCATTTCTGGGCAATTTTTTAACGCGAGAGACGAAGAAACTTTATCTTAAATTATAATTAAGTATTCAAGGGAGATACTTTTCGATTTTCATTTCCAAAGTTCTCTTCCATCCATCTGATTTGTCGCTTTTCTTCCCTCGTAGCATCGAAGCGTCTGTCGTATAAGCATCGATCAAATACGCTCGTTTGAATGATAACGTAGTCGGTATCCGATGATTTCCTTCTCTCCACGCTAAAATCCCTTTGCTGAATGTATACATCAGAGTTTGTCTGAGGGGTGCAACCCTCAAACAGATATTCCAACGCAATGTTGTCGAGAGCGATCCCGCGAATCGGATATACGCGAGGGTCGAACGAATATACGCCGTTAATCGAAAAAAAGGTAGGAAATAAAAGAAAGAGGGAGAGAAGAAAAGGAAGAATTTCGTCGCTGGCTGTATATTCTGCGCTTAATAAGTCGATCGTAAGAATAAATATAAACGAACCAACCCGATACTTGAAATTTAAAAAATTATGCTAAACGACGTAAACGCTAAAGAAATATAAAAGCAATCTTTTCTATGGAAATAGTTTATGTAATAATGATATTTGTTTAATATAAACGGATCAACATCCTTTGTTACAAATAGCAGAGTAGACGAAACGTTGAAGAGAATAAAAGAGATATACAAAAAAGATCGAGCGTATTACAATAATGTTAAGGGTACTATCTCGATTAGTCGTGAAAAGCGTATATAGCTTCTTATTCGACGCAGTGGAGCGTGGAAATGAAACAAGATGTGAATTCCATGTAGAATACGATGATAAAAGTTACCAGCGCTAGAGTAATTTATTGTAGCTTTTACGATTATCGCCAGACAGAGGCTAAGATCGTAAATATCAAGTAAACTGTGGTTGAAACCAGTCTACTCTTACTATTTATCTTACCTCTAAATCCGTGAAGATAATAAACGCTAGACGTTCATGGCACTTTTTTGTAAATTTGCACGTTTCTTTATATATATTGGAAATCTCTGTTTCTGGCACTTACGTCGTTTACCATATCAACCCCTTAATTTATTTCCAGTAGAAATCTAAAATTAATTTCAGATCTTAAGCAAAAAAAAAAAAAAGATGAAAACTTACGCTATCGTACGTTTCAAGAAATTCCGATACAATGTGCGAATGAATCACATGGAAGGATACCGGTCGGTGTGAAAGAGGCAGTACCACAAATACCCAAGATTGGTATCTCGCGCGGAGGTCTAAGCGGCAAATAATAGCAGATGCGATTAATAATTCTCGCGGACGCGCTGTGCGATTGTTACTGAAAGCGGAGATCACCTAACACGTGCGACACCTTGGCCCACAAGAGGGATTTGACCCCATTTTTATTGCGGACGAAACGCGCCTTCTACCTCCCGCTCCTATCTGCGAGAAGAACAAGTGTCATTGGTCGCTAATGGATTAAACGCTCCGTGGCGAACAGAGAAAATGTTCTTCGTCGTTCCGTTAGATGAAAAATTCATCGTGTTCGAATTGTTCGTGATCGTAGATTGTGCGGTCGATTTTCCCTTAAAGGTATATTTCAATTACGATGGATCAAGAATTTCTGGGGATTAAGATCGAAGTTGGAGCGATTCGATGAGTTTTAATCAATTGAATTAGATGGAAGTGCAGAATTGATACTGGCAAGAGCTTTCGTTCTCTCTGACGCGAATATTCTGGCCTTCTTTCTAGTTGATGATTTTAACCCTCAACTGGTACTGTTGGATTGTATAACACTTTGGATTATATTTCAGTTAAGTGCTACTGTCCTCGAATTTTTGTGCCACGATCTCACTCTTGCTTCCGACAAACAGATGTACTTTATCGCAAATATTCCAAAATATTTTCAAATATCGCCTTAAATTTGTTGAAATTAATCTTTTCTAGATCTAGTCTGTTTAATATATTTTAAATAAATGGAGCTAAACAATGAGAATGAGAGATAATTTAAGAGGTTAATTTGTGCTTACTAAGACCCGTTTCTTAAGAACCATCGTCTCGTTAGATTCTCCTTGACCTTAACTTCTCTAACATTGGTTCGGCCACAATGCCCATGCTTCCGTGTCATTAATTAATTCGTTTGCTTGTATGAAACTCTTCTTCCCTAATATTTCTACATTCCTCTTTTTTTCTTTCTTTTTTTTTTCCATCAAAAGATACAGATCCAATTTTGAAGAAAACAGTTGGATTAAAGTCAAGGATATTATCCAACCTCCTTGTAAATTAGTCAATGGAAGTGTAGCTATTAAGCGGAATTGAATAAATGTTTTTTATCTCGGTGTTCAGAATTTATTTTGAACTGGGTCGGTCAGATTAATTAAAATTCTACGTTCTGTGTTCGTAGTTGGCGATTAGTTCGGAATGAGCCGAAGCACATGTTCTCTTCAGATATCATCGAGAAACTTTCGAAGAAACAGATCATTTTTCGTGCTCTCTAATTATTCCGTTACGTTTACTCAAGAGATTACAATCTACACGTCGATTTCTTCGATCCCAAAAACTATGAAAAACAAATTTAGTTAATTATAGCTTTTTCACTTTATCTTTATCCCTTTTTAACTTTTTTACTTTACCATTTTACTAACCATTCTTACTTACAACTGTTTTACTTAACTTTTTTATCCTTTTCGCTTTCTCACACCTTTTTTATTCTAACTTCATCACGCTTAACGGCTCATAATAAATACGCAAGCGATTCAATCATCGATCAATCACCATTTACCACTACACTTACTACCGCAAACCAACAAAACCGTGATCACTATTGCAAAGAGAGAAATTTCAAAAGTCACATACGCGATATTCAAACGAGTCGAGGATCGTACAAATTTCATCGTTTTTTCGTCGATACACGCAAGGACGGTGATAGAAGCGGATCATAAGCTCGGGTCGATTGATCGTGTCATCTCCAACGCTTCTTCTCGCTGAAAGTGCGATACTCACAGACCTCTCTCTCTCTCTCTCCCTCCCTCTCTGTTTCCCACCTTATGTATAAAGTGTGTCCTGCGAGCTCTAACGGTCTTCTGCCTTGACCGAGTTGAGCGAGGTCCGTGTCAGATCTCCGTCTTGACTTTGACTCCGTTTTATCGTAAAAGTCATTTCCACGATCGTCGTTCGATCTTTCAATCGTGCCTCAAGATCCATGACAAAAAGGAAACTCTAGAATGGAACATGTAACCTACAAGATTTTGCTCGTTATTGTCGTATCTCGAGATTCACGACATATTGCTCGACCTCTCATCGATTTAGTGCTGACTAACTTTTGTTCCGAATGTCTTTTTGACAGATTGTCGAAAGTATCTGAAAAATCGTGGCGACTTTTATATCGAACGCCCCGTATATTAACCCCTTAACACAGAAAATTTTTCCTCGGCTTATTGTACAAACGACCACGTCTTTTTATAACAAATATAACGTATTATTATACCTGTATAATATACTTTCTATAAGATATCGCAGCTTGAATCCATAAAAATCAATGGATAACTCGACCGATTAAGCAGTTAAAGTATCTGATTAATCGCCATATATATTATAATTACATATATTACGTATATTCGTTATGTACATAAATTAATATAATTACATATATTCGCATACAATTTGGTTTATAAAAGTTTTCAAAAAACGTAACGGGCTCCATAATCGCTTATAATATACGAAGATCGCTTCAGAATGAATGATCGTAGTAGTCAAGAGGTTCTGTCAACACGTGAATTGATGATAAAAAGAAAAGGACGAAATGAAAAATGAGAAAAATGG
The DNA here is from genome assembly GCF_024516045.1 of Bombus affinis. Lineage (NCBI taxonomy): Eukaryota > Metazoa > Arthropoda > Insecta > Hymenoptera > Apidae > Bombus > Bombus affinis. Next base: position 3,639,717 of record NC_066357.1, on the reverse strand, counting down.
CACGGTAACACGGTATCGATCGTTTAGTCGAACAGACCATCTGTCTGTTTCTATCGCAGTCTTCGAGGTTTCCTTTTTCCACGATTGGCACCAGCCTCTTGGGCCGCCTCCAACTTACCTCGACGCGCGTGTTCTCGCGATGCTGCACAGTCGTGCCGTTCCTGAATCCTTAATGCGACCTTATCGAGGTCTTCCATGAGGCAAACCGGCCTCACACCGTACGAGGAAGTGCGGGAAACGGCCACGCGTGAGGTCGAACATCCTCCGGATGTTGTGTCCATACTGCTTTCTATCTTTTATTCTTTTAAGCACGTTGCCGTAATTTCTGTCACTTCTATACTACGATTGTCTTGCTATAGAAAGAAAGCTGCGTTGTCAGTAGGTGTCTGGTGGACAGGGAAAAGAGTACACGTCAAATTTTAATCAACAGGTTAGGTACTCCAATGTTTTCTATATCGCTGTTTTTTTCTTTTTTTTTTTTTTAACTTATGATTCTATTAGTACAAGTTAATTTCACTTCTTCCCCGCTATTTTAACCGAGATTCCAATATCAAAATCTAACACCTGATATTACATTGCATTTTAGATATTATATGTTGCAATATTTATATATTTGCTCCTTTGCAAAATAATAATTCTGGCTTTGTACTCTTTTCTGTGTCGGAAAAATATTACTAACACAAGAAATACCTTTGAGGAACGTTTCATTTTCTAGAAATGGTATCATAGTCGGAGGCGAAAGAGTTACTTGTACGCGTTTCATCTCGAAGCACATAGTAAATCATGAAAAAGGTCCGATTGCCAACCAGTTCGATGATACCTCAATCGTATGTCTTAACCAAGAAGCAGTTAAAAGTCAAAACACGTGATTTATATTTCGTTCGCGTCGCAATAACTCCAACGAAGCCGATGGTTGGTCGATTAAGTTTTTGCGGAGGTTCGAGCCGTTGCTATCAGCGAATTGATACTCCCGCTGCTTTTACTTTAGACTACCGTTCACGGGGGAAATCTCTTCTGTGTGTATAAGAAGAGAGCGCGGCAAGAGTAATGGCCATGGTTTGTGAAATGAATTTACATAGCGTATCTAAAAAGAAACGTAATTGATAATATGCTGAGATGCAAAATCGTTTGGTAAACTTGTCAAAAATGTATATTATCGGAAACTTTATTCAATGAAGGATAGAATTTTAATAAAAGCCGAAATTGTCAAGCAATTGAAAGCGGATGGTGAAAGAAAAATTGACTGAAAAATTTCAAGATATCTTTTTTTCTCTATCGTAAAACGCATTTTCCCTAAACACAGCTGGAAATTAAACAAAATACCGATATGTTTCGCAACGTATGTTGAAACAGATTAAACGGTTCGAAGTTTCGTAGTTTCAACTGGTTAAAACACGACCTGCCCAAATTTCACATTTCGCCGGCAACATACATATACACGCACATGTGTATAGCTGTTTATTCTCCATAGGTAGTACAATGTGTAGCATAGGTGGTAGCTTCGTTCTATCGACCGAGCACAGCAGCTCGTCCCGTGACCTGACCTCGTCTGAACCCTCCATTCCGCTCTGCCTCGCTCTCTAACACAATCACCTAGTCCCTCTCCCTCTCCTCCGCCCTTCTGTCTGCGTTTCTCTCTCTCTCTCTCTCTCTCTCTCTCTCTTTCAATTCGTCTCTGTCTGACTTCACCCTAGCAATCTCCTTCTCCTCCTCCTCTCTTCAACGGTGGTAGTTTCTTCTACCCTGCACAGTCACCATCTCCGCCACCTCTCTTTGCTCCTCCGCCACCGTTCTCCAACCGTACAAGAACCCTACCCGCCACTTTCTACACAATATTAGCGGCCAAACTGGAGCAACGCCCGAAACTCAAGCTCACACCCGTCCGACATCCGGTATATTTTGTCGATGAGCCTTAAAGAAGAAACATTCAGCGATGAACGAAGCTATCAGAAGAAACTTAGCTTTTCTGTAGAATTTCTGTAGAAACTGTTAAACATAGGATTCTTTATTTAATTTCATCGTAAAACAAGACACATTTCTGCACTATATCCTTGCCTATTACGTGCACCTCAATTTCTCGTAAACGTATAAAGATCCGTCATGATCACGGTGCTAATGGCTAAAATAAATTTGCGAGCTATACTGGTCATCGCTGATCCCATTTAACCGATTCTCGCCAATCGTACCGATGTACGCTATAATTTAGAACAAGTTGGAAGTTAGAAGTTGAACACATCCTCCGTGGCCCGCAACCCCTTCACATTCGCTCTATTTGCACACTTTCGAGTCTCTGTGTCGATACCTTTCGTGCGTATCCTCAATCGAGCCGAACGACGAGCGTAAAAGGAGAAACGGAAACGCCGTGCTTCCTGCTGGTTTCCGACTGGTCGAACGTTAACAAAAATTTCTCTGCCTCCCCCTCGTGCAATTACGCGGATTGTTAGCAACTGTTTGCGATTTCGTACATTCTTTTAGCTTTTTCGCGTTGCTTTTACTTTTGATTCGACCGTATTCCATTTTGAGATTGGTTGTTGGTGGATTTATCATTGTTAGAGGAAGTGTGCTGGTCTAAAGTAAACGCGTTTCGAAAGTTAAAACCGGACGATGGAAATTTCGAAAGCCGAGGACAAGGTTTGTGTGTTCACGGTCGTGTGAAATATATATTATCTTAACTTTGCCCCGACTTCCGCTGGGACATTATCGCTACGTTCTCCGTACGTGAGACATTTTCAATGATGAAACAAAATGTGTGACTTTATGATTAGATCACGTATGTATGTGATTCGACCTGTAACGAATGTACGATACGTCGAAAAAACCAATAAAGAAAAATTAGACGTAATTTGAAATCGCACCTTTCTATGCCATGTCTAACGCAAACACAAAATTTCTCTTCTTTTCGCAACGAACCAGAACCTAGGACCCCGATAATTAAACTTTCGGTCCCCATTCGAGTCTCTCCATCGACCTGTTCGTTCCGCAGATGGAAATTTCCAAGGATTCGTTTCCCCTTGGTCCTCGAGGGGACGTCGTATAAAATCTAGGGTGTCCGTTACATATATTCACGATTTTATACAAACTCGTCAAGCAAGGAAAGGGACGAAAGAAAAAAAAAAAAAGAAAAAAAGCAAACGAGAAGTCAGGTTGGGGAAAGACGAGAACAACGAACGATGAATATAAAAGGTATTGGTTAAGATTATCTTTCTTTGTAAAATCTTGCGTAATCTCATGAAAAGTCGTAATTCAATCTGTAAAGAATATTTACGCATTGAGAATTGAAGATAATTGAAACAAAATCCCGTCGAAAGGTAACGTTTGTTCTTCTTCTTTTGTTCGGTCAAAACGTGGATGCTTGTTGACCAAAAATTTACGATCAGTCCAGTCGAACTTTCTCCGTTTTCCATTTCACGTATTCTTCGAGTAAAACCTCTCTCTCTCTCTCTCTCTCTCTCTCTCTCTCTCTCTCTCTCTCTCTCTCTCGCTCTCTTTTTCTCTGATTTCTTCCTTTTCTCGTTTCTTTCTTCCTTTTCGATTGGTGCGTCTCTCTCCGGATTGGCTCGAGCTGCACCCTCTCTTTCTCGAGCAGCTTATTTGCGAGCGATGCCAGAATCTGAATTCATACGGGCCATTCGAGCATTATTATGCATTGTTACTGCTCGGAGCGACACGAAGGAGTCTGTGCTTTCAATGCATCCGGAGACCGTAGGCCTCGTATATAACGTGGACCGCCATGAGTGTCACGACAGGGATGAACAATGAGCCTTTACCATGCGGCTCTCCGCAATCCTCGCCCTCCCGTTGCGCCGCGAAAAACTTTCTAGGCTGTTTTCGCGATAAATTCCAAATACGACGGTCCATGTAGTGAGTTAATCCTATGAGAGTTTGTTGATAATAATTCCTCTGACTTTTGTTTTATTTGATGTTTTGGAACGTTCGTGTGTTAAAATGGGCGTGTCGAATAAATAGGAAGATTTATTAGGTTGTATCAAATTTTTTATTTTTGCAATTTTTAACTGTTTTATTGTGAAATGAACTTGAGCGTTAAACCGTGGATTTGAGACTAGATCGAACTTTTGTACGTCTTCAGTTTCTAGGATATTCAGGACGTGATTTCAGACTTGAAATTAGATGACATCAAATTTTGTATTTCTGTATTTGTAGAATAATTATTAATTCTGAATTTTGTATCGTTTTTATTACTACACTTTTGGGATTGAGCGTTTAGTTTACGTTGAATGTATATGCCGAGGACTGAACTTTAAATGAATTGAATTTTGTATATCGAACACTTTCAGCATCTATGTGTTAATTTTATTCGACTGAGATAAGTATAGACAATTATGTCCCAAGATTTTGCCAACCTCCTACCATGCCATCAAATCCAAACATGTAAGACTAATTCATTCCTTCAATATCCATGACACAAATTGCACGCAGCATATAACTCGTTATTTCACGATTCTTTAGATCACCGCGAGATACTCGTTACCATTTAGGTACCCGTAAAATTTCCAGCAAGTGCAAGCACTGCCAAGATCCAGATCTTTTATAATCGTTTGGTATAAAAGCAAACAAGTAAGTCAAGACGTACTCAAAATCCGAAGCCGTAAAGAAAGCTACGGCCACACAGAAAAACAACAAAGTCGTAATTCTCTGGCACGTTTCCTCGTGTTCATTCCATCCACGTTCGTTTAATTCCACCAGCCTCGTATTTTCATTTGCAGCGCATAAAGTCGTCGTTGGCCCGAGGCTATCTTCCAACGAATGGTGTTAATTTAATTATCCGTCCAGCAGCTGTCGTACCATTAAAATCGAAACAGGGGATAAAAAAAGATTAAGGAAAGAGATGAACGAGAGAGAAGAAGATAGGAAAATTGGATGATCCTTAACGATCGAAATTTCGCTCGAAGGTCCCGAGAATCGATGAAAATCGCACGTCGTTAATCTCTCGTCGTATATAAAATATACCGAAATGCTCGTGTGGATGATAATGTAAATTAACGTTGCAAAGAAAGAGAAAAATAAGACGAGAAGAAGGGGAACCAGTGGAGCGCTATGCACCAGTTTTTATGGCGGACAGAGAAACAGCTGGACCGTACAGGCGAAAGCCCATTCCATCTCGAAACCGAAATCCCTCCACCTCGACTTTTCTTAAACACTTCTTTCCTCCAACGAAAGACCTCTCTGGGTAGTCAACAAATTTTTCCGAAAGTGTTTTGACTCGTTCGAAACTAACAACACGTTCTATGTATCTTGGAAAATAATTGATGCTCCATAATTAATAATAGCTATATCAATCATACGATATTCGGTATTTATCACTGAATGGAAAATAAGTTAAAATTTTTTTTTTATATTTATTTATTGAAATTCACAATTTGTCCAATTTGGACATTTGGTAGAATTTTTTAACAGTTATATTAACATGTCGATGGCTACCCCCAGCGAGGTACCATCCTCGCGATTGCTAGGTTATATCATTTATGAGGTCTGCTGGGTGCTTCCTTTTTAGCCTTCTGTCCATGTTTATGGTTTTGAACGTTTCCGCAGCTAGCCGGTTTGGGTGTGTTGCCAATCTTGATTTGTATTTTTCTGACTATCTGCTAATTTCTTCCTTGACTGTCCCCCATAGTGATATTCCGTACGTCCAGATTGGTTTTATGATCGTTTTATATATTTTTAATTTATTTTCTATGCTTAATTTGGATTTTCGGCTTGTTAGCCAATGCATTTGTCTCCTTGTTTTCTGTACTTTTTCTATTATTGATTTAGTATGTAGTTTCCATGTGAGTTGTGTATCTAAATGGAGTCCTAGGTATTTGACCTGTTTTGTTTGTGTTAAAGTTAAAATACAACTTGCAGTGGCTTCTTAGCTTGTCTTATAATTCGATCTTATCTTTAATGGATTAAATAAAGTATCGCTGAATATTTTAGCTCAGTTTTAATCTATTTAGTTTTTGAATATTTAATAGGGATCGACTCTGAAGAAGAGGGCACAATGAACTTTCTTTTAAATTTAATGTTATTAATTTTGTTCAATTTAGATGTAATACAATATTTATAATAAAATACGAGATAGCTTTAATATTATAACAGTAATAGATAGATAAAGTATTTTCTTTTCCATCATTTTATAATATAATAATACGTCGATGACGCATTACAATGTTGGTGATAGAAGATCGATACAGCCATGAAACTCTTCCGAAACCCGTCGCCCGTGGGCTTACAGAATCAGTCTATTAGAAATCGGCCAAATAAACGCATTTGGAAGCGAAGAGCAACGATCACTCGGTCGCTACCGTACTGACGTAACTGCGAATTAATTCAGTTCAAGCAACAGGCTCGTGCCAGCGTTGCCATAAGAAAGTTAAGTGACCTGTATCAAGTACCTTTTCTCTCCACGAAACGCCTCGAAAAATTGGTCCAAATATTTTCGTATCGACACTTTGATCAATTAAGGTAATTTTAATTTTACTATATGCGAGTATCCCTTGGTTTATAGCGTCAAATATAATCGCGATATTTAAGTTATTAATATGATACAACATAATCTCTAAAATTAGTTTGAAATTTTATTCGTAATTACTTTCAACACGAAGAAAGAACGTATAAAAATATAAAATATCCTATTTATTTACAAATTTCTTTTCGTGTGATAAGGTCGCATCGAGCCGAGGATAATCGTTTGAACCGCTAGAACCCCTTTAGGATTATTCGCGGAGAGCAAATAACGATTAAAGGGAATGAAAGAAGAGCTTGCTTTGGTCGGTTTGAACTGGTCAAGAGACGCAATTGGTCGAAAGGAACAGACGGCACTCACGGGACAAGAAAGTATCTCTTTTACGACGGCAGCTGCCAGCACTCACGATTTCTCGAAGCAGACGTATATATCGTTTGAATTTAGCGTCGGTCCTAGCAGCCGTTTACTAACTCGAAAGATCCTTTGGGAAGTCGTGTCTCGTGAGAATTCTTCAACGAAATTTTAACAGGCATTTCCTCGTTGTGCCAGGGATAGGAATAAATTCTTGGACGACTTAAAAGTTCCGTGCAACTTTCGTGAAATTAGCGCGAGATTCTGGGACAATTAAGCAGCCTCGCTTTTCCTCGCTTTTAACACGTTTCGGTGAACTTGGTGTTACCAGTTGCCGTTGTTGTTACTTTTCAAGGCTGATTAAAATTCTTTGCTAAGCATTATGCGTACCTTGTTATCAAAGAAAGTAACGGTTCTTTCGTAAAAGGTAATCTAATCTCTTTTAAAGTTTGAGATATTATTACGGATGTTTGCAGATGCATATTACTAATATAATATTATGACGTTTTTATCAGATTATTTTAAACGAACAGAAAGAATCAAGGAATATCGGTAAAAGTAGAATCTGAAGAATCCATAGATTACGTTCTGATTATAAATTTCACAGCAACCTGTGACGATTGATTTTGGGATTTTTACCTTGACCAAGAATAATTTTAACCTGTTACATAAATCCTACGACCACACATGCCGATATTTTGTTCAATTTTTTGTTATCCAACCTACGATATAGTCGAACATAAATTATCTGACGAATTACATGTACCTCGCAGTGATCCAATAAGATACGCGTATAATAAAATTTCAATCGAATAACAAAGAAGCATTTACATAATTGTTAGAAAGGCGACCGATTTATCGACAAGTTGCGCACAGAGCAGAACACCGTTCGCCATGGTGGTTCATTTTTCACTATGATTCCCCGTAGGCAGGAAATATCGTCACGACATGCAACGACAGACGCCAAGGAAGCGCCGACATGCAAAAGAAAAGCAAAAAAGAATGGAAAGTATAATAGAGTTTACATGGCACTCCTCGCGTGCTCTGGGGCGAATGAGACTCAGGGACGTTTTTTGAAAGGGGTCAAGGGGATCCCACGTCCCGGGGCCGTCTTTATTAACGTTGACCTCTCTTTCTTTCTCTCTAATTCGAAATTGAAATTTTCAAAATTTCTTACAAAAATGTATCTCCGCTTATCCTAATGCGCAGACTTAAATTTCCATTGAGAGCAATCGTTTATTCTTCTCATTTTCATTGTACGTTTACTGTTCTCTAATTCGTTCGTTGATAAGGGGTTATGCATTGTAGTTTGAATAGAACGAATCACAAGAGCAAAGATCCGTTTCAGAGATGGCCGACGCTCTGAGAAAGCTATTCGAGGCGTGACACTAATTTATGGACACGTTAGCAGCACGCGTATCAGCCAACGAGATCCGTGCAACCTTAAACTTGCATCCGTGCGTATGATTGCATAAAACTGCTGACTTTGCCGTAGTCACGAATGCGGTTAATGGAATATCATTGGTGACGTAGTAACACGTAGATACTGGCCTTTCCTGTTATAAATGTCAATTAAGTAGTCAATTTATACGAGGAGTTTTCGAACGTAAAATCTTACTTGTCGATTGACAATGTATTGTATGTATAATATGATGCTGTAAGGGGATGAAGTTAGATCAGATTAGAGTCGCAATTACGAAAGAAAAGGGATATACGAAAAATATTTTTATTGTATACCTTGAAGATATTGAAGTAAACGTAAAGATTCGTCTGACGAGGGAATTTTTTTTTTCTTTAATTGCATGGCGATCTCCGTGTTACATTAGTTCACGAATACGGTATTCTCTTCACAATGTCACGACCGTCGTGCGTGATTCCGGCACGACGTCACGGTCCCATTGACACCAACCACAACCACCTTAAACACCCATAAAACATTTTCGTGACCTCTTTTTCGTGTAATTCGACGAACAGAGGCTTGTTCTCCATTTCCGGTGACATGAAAGCACCAATACACTCGGCACGCTCGAAAAAACCTTTCACACGTTCCGCCGATATATTGTGTGTACCGGTGAATTCGTAAACGATACCGCGGGTTTCATTACTGATTTGAATGCTCCCGGTATACGTGGAATCGAGAGCGGCATGAATAATTCCGTTCTATTATTCTGCCATCTCGTAGTTCTACCGAAAATGCGTAAAAACTAGATAAATTATAATATTCTCCGCTTAATGGACACAATGTTATAAAAGAGGAAGTTTAAACATTCACGAGAAATTTAAACGCGCTGCGATACATAGAGTGTGCTCGTCATAATATTTGGAATATGAAACAAATCTGTGGTTATATCTACAAACATCCATAATCACCGATTCTTCTTTCCGATCGTAAAAATACAATAGTTTTCGCACAAAGCGTATTAAACAGAACACGTGTTTATTTTTTGTAAAACCAATTTATTTGCCTGTACAACGATTTACGAATAGAGTGTAGTGGGTGGAACGATTCTCAACGCCCACATTGGATACGTTTTATTAAATTTGCTTTTTTACGGCTTTTTACGGTATAATCTATACATAGCAGTACGTTCCAGAAACGGAAATATATTTTACACAATGGCCATACACGTGACTTTAATTGGAGGGAGAAATAATTGCCTCCACCTATGAAAGTGTGCAAGTGTTCCTACAAAACGCGTACGTTCCTGAATGCGGTTACATCAATGAGCGTAGCTTCTTAATGCTATTACTGTAATTTATGACCGCGCTATATCGTTTCCTCCTAGTGTATATACATACACATGCATTACCAGAGAATGGAAATATCGGAAGCATCATCGGTATTATTTTTGCGTGGCTGAATAAAGAACGTGACTCGGAAGAAGACGGTCGGGAGAAGAGTGTGTGAACTAGCTGAGGAAACCTTTCGAGAATACGTTACGTATGAGAACATAGTTCATATAATTTCGTAGCAGCATGCCAGAAAACTTGCATTGGCGAAGAGGAGCTTCCTGTAGGAGGGAGCCTTGGGGTACCCGGCGGTGAACCATCGTTCTAGCGCGACACGAGGTCGCGAAAAGACACGAGCATCACCGAAGCTCAGTCGAACGCGGCCGAGACGTAACGAAAGCGTACGAGGCCGCAGCCATAGGGGTGGGGACTCGCGGACGCTCAGTAGCTAAGCTCAGTCGAGCCAGCGCCGTGATCGGAGTTGGAATAGTGACTGGCGAACTGTGTTCCGAGCAGGCGTATCCGCTCTCGGCGTTCTAGTCGCTCCTGTAATCACGCGTACACGAAATTAATTCGGTTCGGCTGACAAAACCGAGGTCGAATATTCGAATCAGTCGTCTCGTCTCTCGTTCGATCGTTTCTTTGGCTCCCGCCGTGTACTCCTCCTACAACTTCTCTGTCTTTCTCCGTCGTACACACTCGATTCACCGACAGTTTAGTTGTCGCTGCTCGTTAACCGCCGTGAATGACTGTCGCGAAGGCCTTTTTTTTACGGAGCCGCCACAGACATGGCAGTGAAAATGCGGTAGTGACAGTGGTACACTAGAGACAGGGATAAGAAGGGAATCCCTGACTGCGTTTTGTAGGCGCGAGGACGCCACGAGTTTACTCGAGAAAATCGAAGTGAACGAAATTACGGGGAGAGGCTCCTTGAAGCCCAGGGCCAGAAGTTATGACGAGCTCGTGTGTTCGAGGACGAGGAATTTACGCGCATGTGTCCAGTGGGATTTAGTGTCGGCGATAAACCATTCTTTCCAGATCTGGATACCTTGCTCTCGACACCTACGGGACCTGGATTATCTCATGTCAGGATGGCGCTGGCGCGGTACGTACTTTCCACTCTCAACACTCCGAACCTCGTCGTCATCGCGTTTAGGGTGGGTCTTTGCTCGGATGTATTTGTTTTTCCTCTTTCTCGTACCTCGTTCAATGTTATTAAGTGTTTTTATTGATCCGATACCATGGTTCGACGTAGTCAAGCGTTATCGGTCCTCGTTATTTCGGGTTATTCATGGCTTATCTCGATAATATTATGCGTAATCGTATCATCGTGATAGGTCAAACACGTTGTGGTGGTCACCGGTGACCGGCATTTGTCTTTTCTCGCCATGGCTTTGGTGATCACAGACCACTGACGTTACTAAATTTTTCCCAACGATTGAAATAGTAGATCGGTAGCAATGAAATGTCGATCTTCTCGATAAAACGTTAACTGTCACATGATTCGTCTTTCTTCTTAGCGAACTAATCTATGTATTGACAAATTGTCTATGTAGAACAGATGACACTTCTAACCTCCAAATGCAAAATATCAGAAAATCCACGAATCCTCTTGACGTTCATAACAAACCATAATAAGATTTTAATATCTTTATTAGAAGTCTTCTTGACATCGTATATACAAAATTTATACTAAATTTCTTTTTTCTTTTTTTAATGTGATTGACAATTAACGTTCAAACGAAATTTAGCAGGTGACACGTCAAATTCACACTTTGGGAAGACATTTCATATGCGCTAACCTAATAAGATAATCTTTTTTCAGATAATTTTTAAGGATTTAATCGGTAATTAAATAATAATCGTTAAATTAAACGCTAATTATTGTACATCTGTAGGAAATTGCATTCTATTTTTACAATAGTACGATAGAACTCGTTTACACATTTACACGAGAAATGCGTTTTTCGCGAATGTATACCGGTGTCCCTTTGTTTTGAAGTATTCTGCTGCAGATGCCGGTATCTGCTACATAGAGTGCGCGCTGGTCAACGACCTATTCCTACCATATAACTATAGTCAACAGATTTAACAGATTTATATACGCTCACGGGTATATTTACATAGCTGTCGTATGTGTTCTTTCTCGACGTGATGCGTACACGATACCGGGAGTCGTTATTAGTTTGAAAGTTCTTGGTCAAGTCGGTTGCATGGCGAAGCAAAGACGTCAAGGTTAGTACACCTTTTTACGTTAAGTCGACCTTCCGAGTACGATGCGGGCTTCGTCACGGTTCGACAATCTGCCTTTATACTGAAACGTTTGACCGTGAATATGAGTCGATTTAATTCAAACATAGAAACATAAACAATCATATCTTCCGGTCAGTTATTTTCTTTCTCTCTTTCTCTTTCTTTGTGTTCAGAAAATTCTTCGATCGACAATCGGTGCCACTACACACGCTGCCTAACGTATACATATAAATATATAGTTACGTACAAACAAGCGTATAGGTTAAGATAATCTATGTTTGTTGTATCGACTGAAGACTTCATTTTAAAAGTATATTGGTACATTTGTAACGAATATTACCTCTACAAGGTTGTAAAAATGCTTTCAGAAGAAAGTCATGAATTTTTGTAGATTATTTTGTAACATGGATCATAATCACGAATATGTATATCGGCGAATAAAAGAAAGTTCAAGATTGATACACTGTGAATTTTGGTCTTAAAAAGATAATAAAATCTGCGGGCGGATATTCAGAATGAAACTTCAAACAAGTTAGTGGATAGATATACTTAACAGATCCACTGAATATCGAATAAGAACGTAACAAAATTAACATTGAGTTTATATCTTTTTACAAGTAGAAACACAGTATTAAGAGGAAATTTCAACTTTTCCACGCATCGGGAAAAGGAAAGTTTTATTTGTTGTATCGTCAGTTTTGTTTTATATTACAATATAAAATTATAATTATAAACGATCTTATCTTGAATTTTTGTTTTAATATTATGGAAAATCTGAAACAGGGGTCGAGTTTATAATTATTCACGGCACTGTACATTATGTTTACATAGCGATCGCTCTTATTATTATCTTATTAAATATAAATCCGTTATTAAAATTATTCCAGCTTTTTATATCTTTTATTTTATAAACTTTCTTTTGTCCGCCACTGCATATTACTTTCTCTGTTCAAACTTTTTATCAGCGCGATAGAATACGCAGCGTGGTAGTAAACAGCCTTCGTAGCACATACTTATGCTCGCGTACGATCGAATCGTGACAGAACTGGCAATGAAGCTTTCTACCAAACCCGTGGTCGTGCTCGTATGCCATCGCCAACACAACAACATCGCCTTGTGCTCTAAACCATCAGCGGTTAGAATGTATTTCTTTGTGGCTGCTTTATCGAACGTTGGTTTATCTCGCGGACGCAACGTTGAAGGCCTCTATTGTAATATTTCGTTCGATTCGGTTTAACAAAGGTGGGGGAGAATAGTGTCGGGAGCAAATGAAACATTTAGTAATTGAATGTAGCGAATTAAACAATGGTAGGGTATCGTACGAGCCGACAAATGGGCGTACCACTAGTAGTTTCACCGACAGACCTCCTCTTGATGAAGACTATTACTCATTACACTTCCTGCCCGGCAGAACGCTATCGACCAAAGTGATGAATCACGAGGCTATAAGCAGATCTTCGACTTTATAATTACAATTTAATGAATGCGGCTACGATGATCGTGTGGAACTTCACCTGCTGCTAACCTTGACATTGTATAACTAAACTTTAGCGCGAACTTACATTTCCAACCAGTCACTTTTTTATGGTTAGACCTGCTCAGTGTTTGATGGATTAAAAGTACATGTTGCGTTTTAACTTATTAGCGGGTTACAAGCGTACACGTGATTGCACATGCATCAATGCATTTAAATATACATTTGCTTAAGTTGTCATTATAATATTGTTTACCACGTTGGATAGTGGTGGATGAAGTTGTTGGAATTAACTTCCTATATTCGTTGGAATTTGTATTCGACGACGGGCAGTTTATAGTTTTTGTGTAAAGTAGTCTATCGATAATAAATGTATCATGAATGTAAAGATGTAGAATGTTTAATTATTCAGATGGTTTTTCTTTGGGATTTAAATGACGATACGCTGTTAAGGAATTCTACGCTACTATTTTCGGAATACTCCTTTTTCCCTGGTGTATCGATAAACATTTAGAAACTTCGTGTATTTTTCAGCTTCTTTCTTCCTTCGTCCCGACAAATTCTTAAAAAATTCGCGATCTTACTGTTCCTTAACGGTCGATAAATGCTTGAAAATATATCACCTGTTTTCATGTTCTTCTTTTTTGTTTAAGCGCGAATCGATGAAGATATATGTTGTTTGAGTGACTTTTCATATTTTAGACTGATACTGTTTTCTTTCTTACTTTTTTCTTTTTTTTTGACCGTATTTTCATTCTTTTTTAAGCATTGATTTATCTCGACCCTTTCTCTGACAAAATCGAAACCAAGGTAGTTCGCAATAAAGCCACTAAAAGTACATAGAAAGTTCACGCTATCATAACTTCTCCGAAATTATCTGGCTCGAGTTCACACGTGAAAGTTTCACATTTGAACAGAATTTCGAATATAAAATCACTCCGTTGGTCTTTCTTATCAAAACGGTTACGATTTATATTACGTGAACCACGAATAAATCTTGATTTTTTTTTTTAAATACAACGTATTAATTTACACTATGTGAAATATGCAGTATTTAATCTGACTTAATTTCGTCTACGAATAATCTGACTCCTTTCTGCGTAGATATATGTAATAGGGCCCAAGCGATTAACCAATCGCGTAAAATCGTCTAATTGGCAAGAGAAGCGTTTCTCCCGAGGACACTAGCTGCGCGAAAGGTAATTTCAAATCATTAACATAACTCAAAGCGAATCGACTGTCGTTCCACGATCAATCAGTGTCTGGTGAAATTACGTTAAACGCTTTACGATGAGAATTGATCGACTCCTGGGTAGTGGCAGTTCCTCACCTAGGACAGATGTCGGTCGATGCAATTCTCTTTCTACGATATTGCGTTAATCCCATGAGAAACATCTATCGAATCACGGGAAACGTATTGGCTATAGATTACCTACAATTAATCCTCTGATTTTACCGCAATTTATCTCCTTGAAAGGGAATAATTAATTTCAACTACTACTGTAATATTTGATGATTTATTTGACTTTTGGTAAAATTTCCGCGGTGGCATTTGGTATAATTTTCGCGATTCGCTGCTTTACTCGATCTACCATTTCACAATAAAAGGAATTAGCGCAAGAAATCGATCAGCATCGAACTTTAAACTCGCGTGTAACGGGCATCATCTAAGTCATAGAAAAACCAAACTGATTAGAATTAATCGTTTTGTTTTCGAGAAACTTAAAGAAAATTAATCAATTTGGCTGGAGTAACCTCGCGGCTTCCGCATATATTTTCGAATTTGTTTTACAATGTTATCGCAATGCTAATACAATGTCAAAGTGTTTCGTTGCAACGCGCATAATTCGTTCATAAAAGGTTTTCGTATCAACATTTCAGACACTTTAGCGAGTCATTGGACGTTAATTTCCATCTGTTGGAAACACGGTGAAGCGATACAGGTTCGGCGATAAATTCGAGGACATTGACGATGTGTTCGGTAGCGTAAAAGTTTTTAGCATAACGTGCTCGCTGATTGTCACGTTAGATGAATCGGAAAAGCTCTTCGACCTTGCGTTACGGTGTTATCGCGTTTGCGTCATAATATTTTCTCGTCAGTGGCACACTGAAAAAGGCAGAAATCGCTTTGAATGCTCTTTGTCCCCTTCGTGTACACACAGCTGTTTCATTATCGTTGTCTGACGACATCTAAAATATTCCTGCCCTTGTATACGCTTGCATACATATACACTCATAAGTATGTATCTGAACACTTTGATCGATTCGTATAATACGAAGTAATAGAAGATGAGTCTTATTAAAGTGCAAAAGTTCTTGGCGAACAGGTATTTTCTTATAGAATCCGAAGAATACAAAATGAAATTATCTAGTAACTCATTATGTTTGGAACATAAATCCTATCTGCCACACATCATTTTATGAATAATTTACACTGTGACTAAGAGGCGACATTTCGTAACTGTAATATGCACTTCTTTTTTTTTGTTTATCGACCATCGTATCTGCGGTTGATACTAAATTGAAACATCATTGGAAAATCATACGAAGGTTATATTTCCCAAGTACAAATCGTTCATCGTGCATTTTCCATAGGTATTTTATAATACAAACGAATATTCAATTGTAAAGTATATACTAAAATGCATTAAATATTATAATTAAAAGAGATACACAAGGAACGGTTGAAACACAGTATATTATACATATTCATGAAGGTCTGCAAATTAGATAAACATTAATCTTATGTATCATTTCTTACAGTCCCTTTTTCTCTTTCAATTCAAACAGATGATAACCAAAATAAATTGTACTAATATAATATAAATAAGTATCAATTGTATTTATACAATTACAGAGAAGAATGTTTGTGAAGTTCGTCAATGATTTTGAATTATTAAATATATTGTCTGCGATCTTTTCTTGATTGTTGATTCTAGTCGCTCTTCCGTTTTTCTCCGAGGAAAGTCTGGAAATATCCTAGCTCCAAGGCAATGAATTACCCCGAAATAGAACGTTGTTTCTTTGAAATCGTATCGATCTTCCGCGTCCTCGTCACCTTCTTAACACCGTCGACGCCGCGTAAATTTAAGATCTCCCCGTGGAAACTTTAGAAATTTCATCGTCGTGCTAATCTCCATCGATTAATCATACGAAAATATCGCTGTCTTACACATCTTATCTTTGTTTCGTGTTAGTTTAATGCGAGCAGATTTGAAATAATCGTTTCATTTTCAGAGTACTGCGAAAAATATGGTAAAAGGGCAATATGTGAACAATATTGTTACTCACGTTTATCTCATCCTCCCTATATTTTTATCCATTTTTCTAACTTTCTATCAGCAAGCGTCTATTTAATGATATTTCTCCTTTGTCCGACATTGTTTGTAATCAAGCTTCGATAAGTAGATAAGTAAAATACTGACGCGTATTTGTATTAGGAAAACGCGGAAGATCGGTATACCAAAAATTGCGCAATTTACTTTCAAACCTAAATTCGTGTTATGTTATCTCTGAAAAAAGTGCTGTAACGTGTTGCGCAACAAACGTGCTTATCATCGTCAATATTTCTGATCCGGGGGCTTGACATTTCTGACACCAGGAACACAGGAAGCTGGGAAAAAGAAATATATAATTGTCGTAGCATTTGCAATGAGAATTTCTAATAACTTTTACATATATCGTTTGGAAAGTGCGAAAATTACATTTGCGATGTTATCGTTTCATGAAAAATCATACTTTGTTTTCTGAATCGGTCGTGCGTACTGGTCGAAAGATATCGTGACGGTGACAAATTATAATAATTCGACTAACAAGTCTGCTCGAAGTACGTAATTGCCCGGCGATTATTTTTAAACGATTGCCCACCGTAGTCTTGGTAATTTGAACGTGTTTG
Organism: Bombus affinis; assembly: GCF_024516045.1. NCBI lineage: Eukaryota > Metazoa > Arthropoda > Insecta > Hymenoptera > Apidae > Bombus > Bombus affinis. The sequence continues at coordinate 3,622,551 of NC_066357.1, read as the reverse complement.
AAAATCATAAAAGGCCGACACCGAGTGTTTCAAAATATTTACTCGTGCTTTTAATGTCGTGGTAATATTTTTTACTGATTTTTATGTGATAATTATCGAAATTCGTTTTTTTTTTTATTATTCACTCATTTAGATATTTTATTGAATCGTTTAATAATGTTATCCCTTTACTATTAATTCCTTAATTTAGCGTCAATTTTTCTAGATATGTTTGCTTTCCTATGGAAAAACCAAGTCCTTGAGTACAACGTTACACGTCGTCGGTAATTCTCCTTTCTCCCAATGTGTATACGAACACAAAGCGAAAGAACCTTCGATCGATCATCGTATCGTGGACATTGGTGCTCCGAAGCATTCTTACTGTCCTTTGCCTTCCCGTATAACAATTTGTATACATTTCAGCGAGGCTCGCTGCGTGGAACGGTTGAGTAAACTTGGTTAGCGCTCTCTAATTTTACGTGCTCGTACGTGGAGGACGGAATAATTGTCATTGGTGTAGGAAGGAACGATTGACATTAATTCAATGACGAAAGGAATGGAATTGAATTGAATTGAATTGGAAATAAAGTACTTTTTGTCGTTCTCTTGCTATTCTTGTTTATGTACACACTCTTCGTGCTTCTTTTAATCTTTTATTATTTTTATTGGCATTGATCTCGTTACTGAAGTAGAAGAATTCCATAACAAGTAATAAAATGTAGAAAATTACTATTTTTTTTTTTTTTTTTTTTAATAAGGAATGCTTTTAAACGTTTTTCTAAAAAACGTTCATCCCTGTTATTTGTTTCTTTTCTTTTTTTTTAATTTGATTAATACGATATCCCGATATTAATGCGATGTTTATAACTTTGTAAGATTTGATTTCTTGAAGAATCGATTTCCTTATTTTTAAATGTCCATCCTTTACGCATGTGTTGTTCGATAAATTTATAAATAAAAGATCTGCCAGTTGATTAAGCAATCTCGTTATAGAATTTTCTGTACTTCGGTACTTTGGGAATTTCCTTTTACTCCCAGAAGTAAAATTACCATTTGCAAATTCTATTAAATAATCGAACACGGTAATACAAATAGGACACGTTAACAGTCATTGAAACGTTCGTTGGTAATACATTTTTATCGACAACTCCATCGCAACTTCGAAACCATTTATCATTATCCCTGGTAATTCCACTCACTTAGCCTCTCTGATAGCACTATTTTTCAAAGCCCACAGACAGCCGCTCGTACCTCAACCTTCGAAAATCTACCAGGAATATCTCAGCGTTTCTAATTCACCCACTTTTTCCGAAACATTTTTCTTCTATCCAATCCTCATCAATCTTCACTGTTTCTTAGCTTCGTGTATTAACGTACATTTACCCAAGTCAGTAATTAATCTTTATTTATTTTTCCGTTCGATATCGTTTACGTAATTCGGAGTTGCTGGCATTTTTCGCTTGTTAATTCTGATCTGTTTTATAAATAAATATATCAGACTCTTGTATTATAATTGGAATATACAATATGAATGCAATTAAATTTATTTTTAAAATGTATCAAACTCCCGTTGCTTTTTTTACAACCGCATTGAAACAACTTGAGTAAAGCTATTAGTTCACTATTGGTGTTTTTGAGTATCAGTTTCCTTCAATTTTCATTAGTGCGTAGATTTTCTATATCTGTAATGTTTATAGTTCTATAACTGTAATGTCCAGGTAAAAAGAACGAAACCATCGCTTTCAGTTAACCCTCGTAAAATCTGACAAGGTTTCTATGTACCGTTCAGAAATATCTTGGAAAATGTGCACGTTTGAAGACATTTATTAAAATGAACACACTTTTCTTAAAAATTCAACAGAAACAGTTTCTACTATAAACTCGTTTTATAGAAATAAGACGTGATGATATGTGTTAAAATGAAAATTGTATTGAGGATATCTACAATGAAAAGATATTTCGCTTCTAGATTACTAAAACGACTGATAATCGAGTCCATACGAAACCAATATTAGTTTATAACTTACGTCGTACTAAACTCATCGGTCGACAAAATATTAACCCTGTTACGGTTCTCGAATGTTGTATGCCTCTATCTCGCTTTATTATCATCGAAATAATAGCACTTTGAATATTTAAAGAGTCTCTTGAGCATAAAATTCAAGTGCGTAACTAACGAACAGCGATAACGTTATAGCAATATACCTGTACGAATTGCAAGTACAATATATTTCTCCCCGGGAACCGTAATAGATCGAGATATACTGTGCGCAATAACATTTAATTTCTGGAAAATATTACATTGCATTTGCGCACATTTTTCTATTGCCTGGATCATTTGCATCCTTGAAAATTTATTAGCCTACGAAATTTGCCTTATTTTAATAATTCTAAAAAATTCAATAACCGACAATCACCGTGGCAATCGAACGTGTTGAAGTTGTTCGATCTTTCCAAACATGCCGCTGCAGCTATCATAAACGAAGCTCTGTATACCACCTTGCATCACCCCATCTACTCCAAGAGAATCTTTCTCCCGGAAGTCCACAGCGGACCCTCGTTTCTAGTCTCGTACCGTGATAGTCTTGTCGGAAAAACACTTTCAACGCTATTATTATATCGCGACGGAGAGAGTCGAGGCCAATCGATGTCCGGTGCGCGATGAAATAAAGCCGTGCACAAAGGCGGACGCGTCAGGGCGGCGGCGGCGGCGGCGGTGGCGGCAGTGGAGGCAGTGGATCGCTTGCTGAAGGTGGAGGGGGAACGGAAGGAAGGAAGGTTGTCCCTCGCTAGCGGCAACCTTCAGCTTCAAGGGTACAGGGCCGTAACCGACGTCCCCTTTGCTTTTTCGCCCTCTTCACTCTTTCCCTTCGTTGGCCTACCGAGCCTGTTTCGTGGAATGCAAAAGCTCGAAAAACAGTCTCACGTCTTCCACGAATTCTTCTTCCTCTATCTTCCTCTATCTTACGTTTCTCTGTCTAGATTTCTGTCTTACTTTGACTAATAATGATTTGAAAAGGTTTAAAAAGGTTCCTCGAGTTTCTCGGGTTTGATCCAGTCTATAGATTTCTCATTTGTTTGCTTCTGTTTCTTTGGATTTTTGTGCAAGTAGAAGTTGGACACAAGTTGTGGACTAAATTCGTTAGGCAGATAACACTCTGTGTTACTCTGATTATGTTATTTTTCATTAACACTTGTGACGATTTGTAGCGTGTCTTTCGTGTCACAAGTATCCAAATTACAGCGAACGTTATTATTAATGTCTAAGTTTCATTTCTCTGGTTATTCATAAATGTATATTTGTTGTATAATTTTTTGAATGATTTATTGTATAATTTTTTGAATGACTCATTGTATAATCTTTTGAATGATTCACTTACACAAAGTGCAAGTATGAACCCCTCTCTTTTCCTTTAGAATCTTTTGTCTTATGTTCATTCATAATGTTCTGCGAAGCTTCCTGAAAGTTCGAATAGTCAGGAGCACCCCGCCATTTTTCCAATTTCCCTTCCCATTTTTCCTTGCCGTTGAGGTAAAATGCAGGTAAAGAGGGTCGATTGAAGGAAGCGATAGACGACGTGTCAGTTTGTAGCGAACTACCAAATGATTTGTTTCGTGTGTTGCTTGACGTGTTGCTTTAACCAAATGGATTACGATATAAGGTTAGTACGAATATTTTCTCGGGTTTGAAATTCGCAGTATTATACGAAGTTTCAAGTGGTTGTTTTCCTTGCGAGAAAGGAATGAATGTAGAAGAATGTCCGAAGGTCTTGAAGCCGTTTTTGTAGAGATGTTTTGCGTGATGGTGGTCGTGTTAATGGTAGAAGGAAAATGGAGTAGATTAACAAGACATCGTTAGTAAGCATATGAACTATAGGTCATTGTCTTTGATAAGGTTAGAAGAATGATGTGAGGTTATACGTTAAAAAATTAATGGATTCGTATTACTCAGGAAAAACGGAGAAAAAAGATTTCCGCTTCTTCAAATTTATTTATTCACCAATCGGTAATTATATCTTCCAGCAACTATAAATTAGTTTACGTAGCAAATTAATTTATTTAAAAATTAAAGATTAATCCTAGCTTTCTTAATACGTAATAAAATTGTATCTTACCAATTCTCCGACCTTCTGCCCTCGATATTTTTATCTACTCGATACGTATATACCTCTTACAGCATCTATGAAATATAAAATAAGAATACCATTAAATATTAAAGAAGACCATGAATAAAAGAAAACTTTTTTCAGGAGCTTCAATATTTTATTAGAAACTTTTCGTCGAATACTTTTAACATAGAAGTTCACAAATTTTCTTTCAGAAGAAAAAGTCTATTACCTTCGTCGTTTCTTCGCTTCTTTCCTTCTTTTTCCAGCGTATACAGGATTCAAAGGTTCGTTCGAAAATCTTACAATAGCATTTTCGTGGAAAGATTTTCTTTGTAAACGGCAACCGTATTTTCGTACACTCTCTCCCTCCTGTTTCTTTCTTTTTGCTCGGCATATACGTAGTACGATACCCAATGTCAATAGACCCTCACCACTTCTCACTTCTTCCTCGAACGAAATGTTAAGGGTGGCCAACACGTGGGTGTGTCTGCGTCTGAAATGGTTTGTCGACGATGGTCGGTTCTCTCCGAGGAATTCCTGGCTCTGTTTACTTGATCGAAGATCGAATGTGGATGAGTTTCGTGAAAACGGAGAAATGTCGATAGTATTTATATCAATTTATAGGAAGTTTGAGGGTGCCAGAATAGACAGAATATTCGCAATATGTAGAAATATCAGGAAAGAAATTATTTGATGGACGAAACATATTTCTACTTAGATTCCATATTTATTTTTTTCTTTTTTTAACTGTATGAATAATAATACGAGTCTGCGTTATTATCGGTACATCGTTTCCTAACTATCGATTTTATCATCAAAAAAGCGGAAGAAGAAAGTTTGTACAGTCATTTCGAAATTCCTTCGAATCGATTCCCTTCAGTATACTCTCGATCGAGAAGTTACAGCCAAGGGCTAAAGCATCTAAGTCGAGCTTCCTCGCTCGGCGTAAAGTTTCGCCCTTGTTCTCCAATTAACCCGAATTGCACTCCGGCCTGGGAGCCGGACAAAAGCTCCTGCACAGTGGTTCACAACTTGAAACAGTGATTCCAGTATTATCGATCACGTAGCAAATTACGCGATTAACCTTTGATTAGGGTCGGTCAGTCATAACCCTGCTATTCCTGTTTTTAGGAATACGATTAAGGAAATGGAAACCAGATAGAAATTTGTTAGTCTAATTAAGTGCTTTCCTTTGGACATTTTCGATATATCCATAAAAAGAACTGATTATGTCACGAATACTATTTTCCATATTTACCTTGAAATCTAGCATTATTTATGTGAGCTTGTTGTAGTGATTGAATTTATGGATGTAAATCATTTTTGCTTCTTAAGAATCGTATATTAATCGCGTACTTGCGTAACGTGACGTAGAAACAGAGCAAAAATGGATTCGTACCGTCACTTTAGCTTACGAGGTACTCGTGTAACATCATAATTACCTAATTACCTAAAGAAAAGAACGACAAATATTTACCAAAGACTTAGTAAACTCCTCTAATAGACAGTCTCACGTCGTCATTGTCCAAATGGTCGACAAATTCTATACCCTTGAGGATGATGGTGTTACGCGTTCTAGCAGTGAAATAGATCCCCTTTGTGTGGCTCCTGTGGCCTGTCGAAGTTCGTAGGCATTTTCTCGAAAGGCAGCCGGAGAGAAGAGATTTCTTTTATACCTGGGGGAGCGGAGAACTTAACTCGCCAGGACTGCCGTTGGTTGGTTGGTCGTCCTTCTAGGGCCATAGGGCTTCTTTTCTCCTGTTGGTTCTGGCGTGTTATATCCTGCCAAGGGCAGGGAAGCTCCCTGGACCCCGACTTGTTTCCAACAGAGGCCACTGGCCCCGCTACGTGGGATATACCGGACGACCTTGGGCCTCATGGCCAATTTGCGAGGTCCATTCCCTCCAGATGGGCCCTTACGGCCGGCTTATTAGCCACCAAGTCACTCGACTGCTCCTCCGGTCCACGGAATCCTCCATGAGCGTCGCGGTTTTCGGCGAGAACAACCTCCTTTTTGCTTCTCGTGTTTCCAGCCGCCTCACCAGCAATTCTGTGGTTTACCGGGCATCGGTGGAAATTTCAAGGGACGCGTGTCATGAATAATGAATGAACGTCTGGAGTTTGTGAATAGAGAGCGAAATTAAAGTGAAATTTTGGGTGTCTGTGGTGATTCCCCCGGTAGATCCTTGCTACAATAGAACTAGTAAACATTTAGAATCGTGAAACAGAGGTTTCTGGTTTCTCGAATTTTAAGTGCCTTCGGAATGATCTGTATGGTAGCTCAGGTCAGTGAAAATTTAGAGTCGAAGAATAGGAAATAGTGGTTGAGTTTGTGACAATGTTCACGGATATGAATAATGTGAATCGGAGTTTAAGTTTTCTGTCACGTTTTCAAAGTACATTTAATTAACTCTATCCATTTTGAACGTCCCGTTGTTCGGTTTTTTAAACTCGAAATCATGAATAATTGTTTGCAATCTATCCGAGTTACCCTGTCAACTCGTTTTACGTCATGAAAATGTTATTAACACTAACAAAAGTTCGACCTCCCGAGTGCTTCAACCTTTAACCTTTACATTTGCATATACCGTACGACCATTGCGATTGCTCATGACTTTTTCGGATGTTCGTAGCGATTCATGGCGATTTTTAATGAAATCGTCAATTCCTAACTATTCTCGGTCATTCTTGACATCTTTCCGCGATCCTTGGTTATTCGCGATGAATTGTGATAACTGTCGGTTCCATCAAAATGATAAATCCTCTCGCGTCGTGTTATCCTCAAGTGTCGGATGATATTACGCGACAAGTATCAAATCACCGTATCCAAGAAGGTTAAAAGCTAAACGTTTACAGTTTAAAGTGAGGTATCTAAATCTACTTACAAAAGCAATATTATCATTTTGTCGTTCATTCTTGTTTATTCGACAAAAGTTTCGTCTTTCTTTGGATTCCTACGCGTCGTAGCAAACGTGACACGATACGTGTTAAACGTAATCATCGTTTAACAATTTCTTCACACGTACATCGTGATATAAAGAAATATGCATGTGAAAAGAAAAGAAAATAATGATAGAATCGAATAATCGAAGGCATAGGACGTGAATCGAGTCACGTTCGCGCGGCGTACCATTGAAACGTCGTAAATAGCGAGCGAATATAGCGAAGAGAACGATGCACGACTCATCCTGGAATTCTTTGAAAGTCCACCCGGCAGTTCTGTCATTACGGAAACGCAGCCCGAGTACCTAATTGCGGTGAACAGATACAGAAGCACTGGCTGACTTGGAAATATCACGTGCGCCGTGCACTTGTACGTTTGACGGTAATTTAAGTCTCCTTACCGATCATTAGTCGTTGTTAACTCAGTTCCAGTACGTGTTAGCCACCTTGATTTTAACTACACAAAAAAGTGTTATCTTGATGCTTTCCGATCATTTTTCTTCGTTAATCCTTTTTATTTAGTTCTTAAAGCAGAAATGAAAGCTTTGGTTCGAGTAACCTTTTATTTTCGGCATGATTTACTGATCGTGAAGTGTTTCGTTTAATCTTTACCATAATATCTACTATTTAATTCGTTTAATAAAGCAGCGGATATTCGATTAATAGTCAGCGAGTGTGTTACTGACGAACAACTTAAAATATTCGTGCGTGTGTGAGAACATCGTTTTATTCCAACAGAATGAGGATTAGAATTGCGAAGTAGATTATTTCTACGATATACAGATGGAAGAAAATCCGTTTAATTTCTTAATCGTTTATTCGGTAGTTTGGAAAGTGATCAATTTACGTGTTACGAGATTCTTTTACTTTTGATAGCAGCCAATCTTTGTAACACAGATTCCTCATGAAATTTGGTATTTACGTATAATGGGAAATTTATGGAGCGACTATTTTTATGGAATAACGAGACTATTCTCACAAAATAGGAGATTTATTAATACCATGGATATCTGTAATGGGAATCCTGTGCGTGGAATAGATAATGTTCTCTCGGAGTAGTAAATAGATTAAAATCTTTAGTAACAATATTATGAAACTAGTTGTTCTCATAATCGAGACAATGGAAAATTTGTTCGTATCAACGTCTTATAGATTCATTTCTTTCGGCATACCTTGGTATTTTAATCGAAATGTAACTGAATGTAATTTATTCGGTAATAGTTCGATGGGATACAATTTGTTGCGATGACACTCTCCGATATCCGTGGAATTTAAATGCCAGTTAAATAATTGAGAAGATGACGCACGAAATGGCAGAAAAGGGGAAATAAGAAAGAACGAAAAAAATAAGAAAAACAGGGATGAAAACACGATTTAAATTTAACTCGCGCAATGCAAAGCTATTACTGTTTACGTTGTCTCATTAAACTTTTATTAACCTGAAAAGAAAGAAGAAAAAGAAAGGATGAACGCTACATTGACCTTTGCATCAATGATAATTCCGCTGACGTGAGTCACATTAATATGCATCGTTTTAATCTGCATTTCTAGGATTCATCGACGCCCGTTGGACTTCTCTTAGATTTTACTGCTAGTTACTACGTTCCTGGCAAAATGATTTCGAGGAAATGATTTATCTTTCGTTTACGTAATACGAGTCTAATCAAGTGCGCAACAGCTTTGATATTGAGAGATACTGCGACTAATTTTGGGAAAATCCGACGTTGTAAAGGTAACGCTTCCAAGATATTATATTTATCTTTACCTGAAATTCTATCGTAAAATCTAATTTGTTACAATTAGGCGATCCAGTTAGAGAGCCATTTCGATGTAACTTTTTATTTTCTTTTTTCACTTTAGAATCATTTGCATCCTTAGAATTGTTGCGCGATCTAAGCAATCTCGACTCGTTTTATTTACATGCGTTGATTTACGATGCTACTCGATGCTTCGAAACGTCGCAATACGGAAGCTACCACCGTATCTTAACATCGATTTGCATTAAAATTACGATCGTAACTAGATGCTGCAACTGTGGTTTCAATCCTTTTTCTCCGTTCGTACGAATTTCGCCAACATATAAAATTTATCCGACACGACATTTGACCGATATTTACACCCACGTACTGGGAATATCGAGACTCGCTCACCTGTCGTTGAGAACCGTTGTAATATGTCAATTCGAATCAATCCATCTTACTCTGTCAAAAACATTTGCCAATGTATCCAACGGAACAGAAGGTAAAATCGACGCGCGAGACAGGATACTCTAACAGCGCAAAACGAATCAAGCAATTTGAACGTGAAGCGACGTCAGAGCGGTGCGCGAACCGTTGCGTTGGTTTCCTGGGTGTCGCTGTCGCGCGACACGTGTCCATTACGGTCTCAATGTCAACGTATGTAGAGGCACGTAAACGGTGTACAGTTGGCCGTTTTATCGAATTTTATCGTCGGACATGAGTCCTACGCGTGAAAAGAACGCCGCTTTCCGTCTCACGGACGAACTGGTTCTTCTCTTCTCTTCTCTTTTCTTTTCCTTGGACGCGGCCCGTGCGTGGTTATGTTTGCCCTATACACGTGACTTTCCGTGTGTGTCGATCGGTGTGCTGAACAGCGATCGTGTGTTGGTGTGTCTTCTTTCACGTCCTCTGTTTTCTGCGCGCGTTGTCCCGACGCGGCGCGTAGCGACAAGCTGGCGCGTGCGAAACGCTCGCGCGCGCACCACCGAGTCGTCGCCGCGCCCTTGAAGAGAGTTAGCCTTTGTCTTATCACAGTCAGCTTGCGCCAGGCATCAGCCTTGACTTCGCCCCTCTTCCACACTCGTCTACTGACTGTGCTGCGAAAATCGACCGGCTGGCATCTGTCTCGCGCTGCCTCGCACGAACAAGCGAATTATCGTTGCTCACGGAGCCCAGCTTTCCTCTGGAACAGTCTTTACATCAATCTAAATCATTTCCACCAGCCAATTTGGAATTTGCTCGGCGTTGCGTATTCGCTGACAACATTCGGACGTTAAACATGATTCCCCTCGCTATTGTTCTATGTGACTTGTCGTTTATACCACACCTTATTATGAGGTGAGTAAATTCTTTCTGCTTTTAAATTCCAAGTACCGAGTCGTTAGAAAGACACGATTCGCGTGTTTTTATTGGCGACACGTACTACCGACGAGACATGTCTTCTTCTTTTTCGCTGTTTTTACATCTGCAGAATTTTCTGTACGAAGTATACAATGTATGGGAAGCCTTAATTATCGACTAACAGTCCCTAGACGTTGCACTTATGTATTCCATATAGGGAAACGTTATAAAATTTAAAGTATGAGTCAACCGATTAGATATTTTCCATATTGTCGGCTACGATAAGATTAATTATCTTATCCTAATTGATCAACGGTTCCTATACGTTTAGTATTAAGTGTTATTAAACACAATCCCATCGATACGAAGCAAAAGCTATCGACTTCGTTGAAGAATTTCACGGATTTTCATCCACGATATATTCCTTCGTTACGTTTCACCAAGTTGATCGAAGCACGTCGCGAAACGTGACTTTTCCTCGTGACGACGTTAACTTCGGAGCCGTTTTTAAACGTGAAATTACTTAACGAGGAAACTCTGGATTAATTCCTCGATCCACGAGTTTGCCTGATCCGCACGCACGAAGATAGCGTCCGGAAAGTTTGAGATTAAATTGGCCGTGTCGCGCGAGCAGCCTGCAACTTCTCTCGACTCGGATCCGCTCGCGAAATCCGCTTATCCGCCCGTGTATACGAAGAAACTTTCGATCGTTACGAGCTTTAAGCGGTAAACGTTCTACCCGCTGATGCTGGATTTCCATTTGCTTGATTTTGCACAGGAAATTTGTTTCCGTGTCTTCTTTTCTCGCATTCGTTTTCCTATCTTTCTGCCTCTCTCTCTCTCTCTCTCTCTCTCTCTCTCTCTCTCTCTCTCTCTCTTAGTTAACTTTTTTGTTAATCGTTGTCTTAATATATAGGAAGAAACAGAACATTTGTTAGACATTCAACAATGTTTATTTTACATATAAAATTGTATAGAAAATTAATAGATAATATGCTTATTGGAAATCTGAGAAAATACAGTACGAAGAGTAAAAGTTTCGAATTTAACACGTGGAAGATGGTCGTAAGAAGGCATTAGCCATTAATGAAAACATCCGAACATCCGTAGGACAGTTCGAACAACCAGTTTCTGTCAGTTCGTTGCCTTGTTTGCGCGATTTCTCGAAAACATTGCAGGCGGATTCACAATGGAGACGGGTATTCTGTTTTTCTCGCTTCACGCCGACAACGTGACCGGGAATTTCTGCGACTTTTCCGGCGACAGCGACCTCGTCCGGTTTCCGATTTCTGTCGACGATCTCGGGTTTCGCATCTTCCATCGTCCTCGTTTCTCTTCGCGCGCGGAACCAGATAAAACGGCGGGCTTCGGATGACCAATCGTCGCAGAAACCACGCAAATTTATTAAAACGTCGCGGAACCTCTCTCATTGGCTTTCCCGTTCGTTCTATTTCATTTTAACTTTCATAACTAAAACAGTCTACGCTTAAAACCTTCTCGGTAAGAAATTAAAAATAGATTAAAGTTAGCGTTCTTTGCGACATAATTTATTTCTTGGTCTTTTTTCAACGCAAATGTAACGAAAGTATCGTTGGTGTAGGTATAATCGACGACCTATTGTCTCTAAATTGACGATCATTCGTTATTGTAAGTTAACAAAATTAATGGTTAGCGGCATATGAGTTATATGTACGAGGAGATTAGATTTCAATGTGATTAAATACAGATGCTTTGTTATGCAGATGAGCGGCCTCTTTCTTTGTGTGTATTTATAGCTAATTAAATAACTTCCAGCGTCTAATTTTAGATAACAAAAGACGGTCGTGGATTAAATTCACGATGAAAGGTTATGAATAACGCAAGGCTCGTATCGAGCTAAAAAGGTAAATCTCAGTTTTCATGCCTTAAATTGCAAAATAGCGAACAATTATTTGAAGTAAGGACGAAAGAGATCAAATTATATCAGTATGGAAGACGTTCCAGTTCAACCATAGAATTACAAAATCTCTACACAAACTTTCACTTTTTCCTCCAATTGAATGTACAAAGACCAACCTACTTTTAATTATAAAACACACTTGCTACGAACATTCTCCTTAGAGGTACCTTGAAAAATAACTTTTATTTTTCGCAGCTACAATTCCTCGACAACCATTCTTAGTGTGAGACGCGCGATCGTTATAATTGCGTTGTTTCAGCTTAGCATAGACGGTTTTCACCTAACTTCCTCGTTTTCACCGGTGAACTCGTCGGAGCTCTGTTCTACTTTCCCTTGGGTTCTCTTTGCCTGGCCCACGCCTTCGTCATACAACAGATTCGAAATCGGGTGGCCCGATTGACAAAATTTCAACACCAAATGCCCATGAATAGACCGAACTCGTCTTTGTTCCTTTCCATTTCTCCAACAAATCATTTCATTCGCGTATACTATATTAAGTATAAAAAGTATCTCGAAATATCTCTTAAACAATTTAACGTCATTAAAGATTCGGTCGAATTAGATGAATCTGTACAGCTTGATCTTCATTAAGACGTTTGCATTTGTATGATCTTATGACTGGCCTGTCGTTCTCTCTGCACAGTAGTATTACATGCGTCGATCAGACAATTTTGCTTCGTTAACCGATCGACTATTCTCGTCGTTTCTTGGAACTGATTACTCAGAACCAGCATCTAATATTACATATATAAAATAAACAAGTGTATGCCAGATATTCACGTGTCACTTGCATCCAATGGAGGACAAGACACAGCCAAAATTTCCTGGAAATACGTTTATTCTCGCTAATCGATCGCAAGATGATTGCTCCCTATAACCGATCAGCAAAGCGTTACCGTATTCCTTCCACGAACCACACTCACGCGTGCATAGAAAAAGCGATCTGCGAATCGTCGTTGCTGGGATGCGGTCTCTCGTTTCCCACAAAATCGGATCGCGAGCATGCACACGAGCGGTCACGTTCCCTCCCACCCACGCACCCTACGTTCACCTGGCTTGAAACGTGGAATCACGATAAAACCGTTTATCTTTCTCTCGGCAAAATGTCGCTCGAAACACCGTGCGCCCCGAATATCGGCTCTCTTCCTCTTTCGTTCGACGCCTCTGACTGTATATCTAGCGCAAAAGCAACGTGGGAGTAAAACGTGGAAGTGAAAGTTAGAGCGAGGCAACGTCAGTGAACGGGAGGGACATCGTGCAAAAGGCGCCAGTTAACATGTCGACGGATAAGAAGTTTAACGAATGGATGTATCACGCTCGCCTTTTCAAACCAGATTTACGCGACTCGCAGCCGAATTTTGCTTCTTTTCTTTCTCAGCTGTTATACCCGCGTGTCGTCCGAACGAATTGTTCTTTCTCCGTTTTTGTTTGTTAGGCGATTTTGTCAGCGAATTGTCGTCCCCTTTGTGTTCGGACGTTTCGTTCTGGCAAAGATTAACATGGAACACCTGTGGTTGCGGAAAGAAGCCTTATCGTTTAACGGAGCAAGGTTCAAAGAATAGAGAAATCAAATCGGAAGCAACGCGATATCTTTATTTCTGTTATTTTATGTTCTCTTTTATTTTATGTGACACGCTAAGTCCACACGAATTTTGATCCTACGTACATTATGGCTGGGTAATTTATCGTCTCACGGCTTTGTCATCCTATGACTCGCTTCACAGCTTCATGAATTTTTATAGAGATGTTTATCGGCATTTTAATAATCCTGTTTGTCGGCTTTGCATGTTCGCCAATAGATTTATCTCGAATATTCTCATTTCTTAGTATTTATAGCGACACTGCGACGAGAAATGTGATAAATGTTATGATTATATCGCGACATTTAAGAAACTAGAAGATTCAATCTCGAACGCGAAGGAAATGCAGAATACTTTCTCGAATTGTCTTTGATCGTGGTTGGTGAAAATTTTCGGTCGTTTCTTTCATTCTGTCGCGTTTACAGCGAAGTAAGAGTAACTTAATCGCGAGATTTCTCTTATCTGCACTTTTGCTGCTCGCAAGCAGCGTGTGTTGGAAAGTGAAAGGGGGGAAACGAGGCTGTTTTTCGTTTGCCAAGCACTCGTTGTATATCTTCCGGAAACGGAGATACGTGTATCTTATCGAAGTATCGAAATCGAAGCAACAAATACTTCCGCATTTCGAATGTCAAAAATATCGTGTACTTGTCCCAAGACATAGCTATTCGATGATTTATTTCTATACAATATCATAGTTCGTAGTAAGCATCGATATAATATCTAAAAATTTCAAATATCCCATAACTCGTCGTAGTTCATAGATTCGGATATCGAAGGATTGGAAAATTTCAAAATGAAAATCGAATATTTTCCGGTCGTCTGCGAAATTAGAATTTTCTGATGAACATATTTATCCAAAAAACAAGGACTCGCATAACGATTCTACGCAGGAAATGCGGTTTGTAAGATGTAAGAATCGCTTATCGCAACGTACTCTTATTTTTTTTAGTATCGCGGTTAATCGTATGCGCGGTTGAAACACTTTTTCCATTGCTACGTGAGCGCCCGTTTGTTGAACAACAATTTAACCGTATGTAGTTCACCTCCATACCTCCATGCGTCTCTGAATGTAACGCAAACGGCATCCGTAAGCCAAAACGTTGTTCTTTGGAAGGGGATAAATACTGATATTAATCCATCCGGTGTCACGATCATTCACGAACGCTTTTATTCGATCCTCCGCTAGTTTCGAGGGGTGTGTCAACACCGAGAACATTTTAAAGCAAACAATTTTTTCAACGTGCTATTCATCGTTTTATTTACTTGGCCACTAAATTTGGTTAAATCAGACAATTTATTTAATATATCGTCAATTGCTCGGTGTGATTTACTTCCGTAAGAAACAATCCTGACTAGACAGCTTACCATAGAAGAATAACACACTCGTTGAATTAAACTCAAGATTAGTCATCTTCTTTGTCTTTCTTCCAGCAATTTCAGTGTTTCTTGAAGTATATAGTAATTTAAAGTTCTTAGTTATAATGCTCTATTTCTATGTCAGAAATTGTTTAATTATTCTGTATTTAAATTTTAAGAGCGTACATTGCATTCAGAAAACAGATTCCTTAGAAAATTATCGAATTGACGTACCTTCCTTCTTTTCTTAAGTCGATGTAATAGTAACGTTAGTAAAATTCGATAGTAAAATATACAAATATCAATGTGATAATAATTAATTGATTGTATAAAGTCGGACGTGTGGCTAATTTCGGGAATCAAAGGTTCACATCGCAGGGTGTTCGAGAATAAACAGTTTTCGATTGAATTGACAATCGGCGTGAAACGTCGATGATTTTCATACAAGTTTCCATCTTCTTCTTCTCGGTATCGCGTTTACATCTGGGACTATAATTATCAAATTAAAGATAGCACGGCGTGATAAAAGGCATCGTAAACTAGGGAAAAGAAAAAGCGTCATTCTACCTTCGTGTACCTATTATCAGCCTCGAGTGGCACGGTTTGAGTATTGATTTCCAGAAATAACGATACCAAACAAAATTACTTCGTATTGTAGTGATTTTGGAAAATAAGCAAGGCTTTATTAGTCGATTATTGTTACGCAATGAGCGCGATTACGTTTAAAGGTGGTGGGAAATTAACCGATAAAAAGGAATAGAATGGACGCTAAACAACGCGATTATTCGTTTTAATGGCGATGATGATGGTCGTTGAGAAAAGTGGCTAAAGAATGGTAATTTTTCATCCATTTTAATAGCTGTTTGTAGGCGCAGACAATGATTAACAATTACTGCAATAGCTTTTCGTAGATTAAGAATCTATTTGGAGGAATCGAGGTAGCAATAGGAGATTCATATATTCAGGTTCAAACGTTAAATGCCACATCGGTATGGTAATATTATTCTCTTATGACGCATGCAAATTCTTCCACATCAATATATTTTCTAGGTCTGTGGGCTGAACTTGTGTACTGCGCATTTCAAATCGATACTCATCAATTTTCTTTTATAAATCTATGTCTCGATACGGTTAAATCTATCAACTAATATATCCATCCTCGAAGCTTTCCTTAAGTATCCTTCAAAAATCCTATCATAAATCTATTTTAATAAATATTCTGTTTAAAATTGTTGTAAGATATATGCTCCTCGACAATGTTTATATTTCGTAATATACAAGCGAAACTACACTTTCCCGATGCTATTTTAAAGCGCTTACCTAATCTCTGACTATACCGCGATACAGTTCGTTCGGCGTCACGGAAAAGAATGCCTACTAGGAAAAATGCAAGGGTCTCGTGTCACATCGACGAGGAAAATTCCTCCATCGTCCTTTGTCTGTTATTTCGCACCTTTGCACTTAGCGGCGTGCAAAAATTTCCGGTTACAATGAATCTTTGATTGTAATTTTTAACTATTCGAAAAACGATAACCGAAATACTTTTAAGTAACATCGAGTAATACGAGGAGCGCGATAAGCAAAAGATAATATTATACAACACGCAAACGCTGTTATAGCGTTGTATAATGTTACCTAAAATTCTTTCAAAATACCGCTTTCGAAATATAAAGCGAAGAATCTATTTGGCCCCGAAACTTTCGCGTGTAACTGTAGATATAGGATATTGGAAAAAGATGCAAGATACTTCAGCGTGACGTACTCGTCGCAGATGTCACTGAAAAGATATAAAAACATTCGGTCCGATACGGATAGGATCACTCGTTGATTAAAATAAAAAATATTTGATTATCGTAACGTTAACAAGTTTCTCGCTAGCTCTCGGACAAGATAAATTATCACTTGTGTATGATATAACAATGTAGATTAAAAATAAAGTACGAAAAGGCAAATTCGATGTTTATCTAAAAAATCAAAATATGTAATCTCCGCTAAAGGCAAGCGCTCGTGCAGCGCAGAAACGACAGCGACGCTCGATCGTCGTCGAAGGTTCGATGCGATTAACCAACCTGACCAATCCGCCCCCGCGGTTATCGCGTTAACGTATCGATTGACCGACTCGATAAGGGTTAAAAGGTTAAGACGAGAAGTCGCGTTGCGACCTCCGCTCGGCTAGAGAATCGAGAAGCAGGTCCGATGAACCTGCGAGGCTAATGTACTCGACTCGATGATGCTCGAGTAGTTCCGTACTTGGCGCACGTGAGCACCATCGCGTGCCCTGCATACCCTTCTTCTTTCATGCTTCTTTTATTCGTCTTACCCTCCTCCCCGCGCTGCGGTTCTCCGTTCTCCAACTTCCTCCAACGTTCAGTTCTCCTTCCTCGGTCACCCCTTTTCCTCGCATCGAGCGACTCGTGTGTCCCTGTTCGTAGTATAATGTAACGAGAGACTCGTTCACACGTGCCTTCCATCCAGTGTTCTTCGTTTCAGCAACAGAAGAAATTCTTATGGTTCTAGGAACGTTCGGTTAGCGCTAGAACTACGAATGGTTAAAATGCGAAATTTGCTTCCAAGAAACAAAAATAAAACGACACGCGGCAGCTAGCGTGATTGTCACGCGTAGCAACCCCAAAGAGCGCGGAAATTTTACGGAGAATCGCGCAAACTGAAACTAACATGGGAACGACTTGTTCGTGTTGCAGACTTGCGGTGAGCGACTGTGCGCCTCAAACGTCGCGGGTCAGCTCAAACTTGCACAGCAGCAGTAGTATGGCAGTAAGCCGTGTACCAAGCCCTCCACCACCGGAAGTGAACACCCCTGTGGCCGAAAATTGGTGTTACACGCAGGTACGTATCAAATAATTCTTTCAATCGAAAATTGCCTCGAATCGATCGACGATAGAATTAAAGCAAATTATTGCAAATAATTAGGAATTAGTTTCTGACGAGTTGTACTTTTGTAATGATATAAGTTATGAGTTTTAGAATTTTAGAGTATATTAGCAAATAATATATATCGTCAGCCTTGTGTGTACAGTGTAACTGTTTTTAATGATTCTTACGATTCGAACATGACTGTTGCGAGAGCAGTGTCTTGTTAGTGCTACCGACAGGGCGAAGCCAATCTAATTGCAGTTTAATTGGTCGTTAGCGATGACAGTGAGCTTCAGTAACAGTTGGCAGAGCAGGGTACTCGTAGGGACCATTTGTTACCGTGTTTTGTATTGTACATGATTGGAATAAGACGGTAACTTTTAACGGTAGAAATATCTTTTAGGTAATTGAGGATTTCTCATGACGTTAACGAAGTTTTCTCGTATGTCTCACAGAATGTCCGTTACAAACGTTAAGCCGTGAACTAGATAGAAGTGTTTGAAGTTACGTTAGTGAGGATTCGTTCGATTTACAATTTAAGCATTGTAATCAAAAACTTGAATGGTCCTCGTTCACGTGGGTCAATCCCAAACATTTGCTCCGAATATTCTTCCTTCGCATCTCCGAATTTCTAGATTTCTTTCTTCGAGTAAAACTCCCAAATCTCTGGATCAAACTCTTCTCACTCGTTTAAAAATCGCTCCCAAAATACTTTTACGACACAGGTACTCTCGCAATTCGAACCACGCCATTCAATTGAAGAGGATCGAAGAGGATGAGATTCGATGGAAATCGAACATACAGGTAGCGGAATCCACGTCACCGAGTTGGCCAAACAGAACCCTTGGAAATACGTTTTGGACGTGTCAAAGGGTTCTCCTACTCTTCTAGGTCAATTTCGTCGTCTTCGTCGATATCATCCTCGTGGTCGCGCGTGAGAGCACGCACTCCTGACGTTCTCGTTCTATTTTTACTGCTCGTCCCCTCGCGATGTGAATGACCTGCGACTAGATATCCCGCTGCTCCCTGCCGCGATCTCTAACTCGCCTGTGGAAACGTTCACTAACTTCCCCGCGAAAATTCGTCTCTTCGAGGTACTTTTTCTTCCGATATAAAAAGCATCGGAAATTACTTGGACGGTTCCCGAAGCAATCCTCGACGTTTCGAAGACACGAAATCGAGCAAAGAGGATCGTCGAAGCGGAAGTTGGAAGCGATGGAAGCTTGGTATCTTCCATTTCACGATAGTAGTCTTTTAGGTAACTGTAGGAATTTCTTTTGATAGAACATGCTAGGGATTCGACTTAAAATCATCTGGCTGGTTCCCCGATCAATTTTCGATACTTCGAAGAGGTGAAATCGAGCGAACGAGAATTATAGAAAGTAGGAGGTCGATTTTCCTTGTCCTTTGAGCAAGAAGATATTAGAGAGATATTAGATAGTTTGTTAACTGTAAAGTTTACCATAGGTTCTCTCGTCAGAAGGAACTTACTGCGAAGTAAACTGGTGGATCCAGTGTAGTCGATATAAGTCTTCGATGGATGGAACCTCTGGGGACGTCTGCGTAGGTCTCCTGGGAATGGGCGAGGCATACTCGTAGATTGGTTGCGGTAGGATATGGTCGAAGACGATCGATTCTGGGTGCGATTAATTAAGTACGACAATTTATCGTTCACATTCAGCGTGTTGCAAAAAGACCCACTGTACCGCGTTAAAAGATACAAATATGTTAACAGATGGTGATCGACATGCTATGAGTTTCAGGATTCTAACTATGCAATAACTATGTAACATCTTTACGTCCCTAAGTAAGAAATTTAAGCATCCAAAATCTTAGATTCCTTTTTTATCACTTTGTATATCTGACAAATAATATTCGGGAATACGATTTAACATCTCGAATGAGATTTTCCCTTGTGAAGGAGAAACGAATCCGCCACAAAACTCTCGAGGCGTTATTTACGTAATGCAGAAGCTACCGAGGTCGAATTCGAGGGCAAGATTGCGATCTTACTTTTTCTTCTGCTTGGCAAGGGGAAGAAGTTGGATGATTCGAGGCGAAACTGCAGCACTCGAAGGAGTAACTCTCGGTTTTCGCGGGGTCCCCTTGCCACCGAATCGAAAGTCGATTCGTGCTCCAGTTAACTTTCGTAATGCACGCGGCGATTTCGCCTCGTCAGCCGCCGCGGAGCCTGGTGCAGCAATCGCGCGAGCTCGCGCGCTGAATCTGTCGTAACACGCCGATCGATGGGCTCGATAAAAGCGTAGAAAGCGTTGCGGCACCGTTTCCAATTGCTCCCTTGCTCCAACGACTCAGGGTCTTCCCTTAATAGCCAAGTTTCAATGAAAAATTGGAATATCCAAGAATTAATGAGAATCGATTATTCTTATTCGTGAAACAGCTGCTTCTATATTAACTAGAAATGCGCTAAAAGCCAACCACTTGTTAATTAATCTACGATAGATCTATTTTATCCATTAAAGTCGTATTTTTAAAGTAACCTATAGCTTTTAAAATAAGTTGCAAAATACTTTTACAAAAATTCACTGCAAATTAATTCGTCAACTCCGCTTTTCCTTAAGCTATTAAGTTCTGCTAAGGAAGGATTAGCTTATCGCAGTAAATTTTTCCTGGAAGATAAAGCGAGGACTCGTCTAAGGACGGCACTCATCGTCGTCGAAATCCGTTGATCGCAGCTCTTCCTGTTATTCATGGTACCGTACCACCACCAACTCCGCAATCTTAGGCTTTTTCGACTACTCAGACTGTTTTTCTATCCGACACGTACCATTTCCTGTCTTTCGCTCGAGTCAAACTTAGATTCGCCGTTTCTTTGATCCACAGACTGTAGCAATTTTCCACGTTATTATTCCAAGCCTATCAGATTCCTCGACTTATAACTGTTTATATTCTTGCTCTGTTCTACACGAGCTAGACTAGTACTAGTCATGAAGCTGATTCGCAAGCCGTGATAATTTTTCTACGATTACACTGTTGGTCTAACTTTGCCAAATCATCTAACTACAATTACATCACATTCTTTTACGCTTTTTTCATTTCAACCTGTCCATTCTGTTTTTACCACCCGACATCCATTATGTCTTTTTTGATTTTCTCGACCGATCGTTGCTCATTAACTTATCCTAATTACAAAAATCTGTATCGCTCGTGTGTGTATATATATATACACACAAATAGCCAATGAATTTTGTAATTTCCTTCTGAATCGTTCAAATCCCCTACAATCTGCATAATCAGCTATCTACGAATTCTAACAATGTTTTACTATCCCCATCGATCTAAGTTCGTCAACTTGCCTCATTAAAGAGCAACCTAAATCACCCACGCGCCTCCAACCTACCCATTCAATTTCTTAATCAAATCTCGTCCCACTCGACATACATTCATAGAGTCGGCAAACTTGTTGGCTTGCCGAAAAGCTCGCAACCCCTAACAATCTTCTGCATCTTCATCCATTCATCCACCTGTAATTCCACGAAACATTCAACACAAATTCCCCTCGCGCACTCTCAACTTGTTTTTTCCACCGACTCGTCACCTAGACGCGAACCCCATATGCCAGAGCCATTATCACTCGTTGCCTTTCATTTCCACGTCGTTATCTCGAGGCACGTGTTCCATTACATCGTCAGCCAACCAGCCAGCCAGCCAAGCTGCCTCGTCTCGCGGTGAAAATAAGTTCGCGAGAAGGGCTAAGCTCCTCTGCTTTTCATTCTTTTTCTTCTTCTTCTTCATTTTCTGCGTCATCCTTTTCTTCCTCTTCGTCTTCGTCGAAAGAGACGTCTCCTTCTACTTTTGTTTGATCGTCTTCATCTGTGTTTTCTTTGTCATATTCTTCCCATCTGTTCTTGCCTTTCTCGTTTTCTTTCTTCGTCGTCTTCGGTTCTTCCCTCGTCCTATTCTTCTCCTCCTATTTTTACTTTGCCTCTTTCCCTTACCTCTTACCATCTTTCTTTCGTCAACTTTTTCTACCGTTTCTACGTCATCGTATTCTTCTTTTCCTATTAGAGAGCTTCATTTATTATTGGAATGAAATTTTAGCCGATACTCGATTAAGCGAACTCCTGTCAATTATTCCACTCGTGCAAACACGAACTCCCATCCGCGAGAACGAAAAATCGTTAACGAGTAGAACCAATGAGTTGCTATTGTACGAATTCCAGTTATCGCTCGTCCTCTGATGGATTCCGATAAATGAAGTTCCACTGTATACTCCCTCTTCATCGTCTCCACCATATTCCTTCTCTTCCTCCACTTCGTTGTCTTCTTCTTCTTCTTCTTCTTCCTCTTAGATAAACAAGCTCGACAACGTTTCTCGGGAATTTCGATTTTCTCGCGGGAAGATCCACGATCGTTTACCTCGTGCATGTTCGACCACCGTATCCAGGACTCTACCGGAAGCCTCGACTTGGTCTGCTTGCTGCTCGAAGCCGCGTACGCCGCTCCCGTAAACGGGTACGGGTGATTCAAGGCCGATCGTCGACGATCGCCGGGTTGAACGACTCCTGGGGGCGTCGACCGGGCCACTATCTTCGTCTTCCTTACTCCTCGCGTTCCAACGTGCTGTTTTCTTCTATACGGAAACGGCCAAGACGATGAACTTTGTGCCTCTGTGTTCCTTACGCCTCTTCTACCGCGGCAGATCCTCTTCGACGCTCAGAACTCTGCTTTCGACGTTTCTTCAAATACACCGATCGCTGCCGGTCTCTTGGCCAGGCTCGCTTCTGGTCCGGGTTTTGTTCAAGAGGACGGCGAAGTTTGAGTTTTATCGGCAGCGATCGAGAATTCGAGGATTGGCGTGGTGCTGCAAAGACCCCGAAGTTGCGTATTGATGAGAGTTTTTGAGGAAATTGACTGGAACTGGGAGAATTTTTGCGTTGTTCTCTTGGAGCTCAGAATTTTGAAATCGACACGTAGGAAAAATAATAAGGATGTTAAATACTGGAGGAGCGGAAAGGATAGAGACTAGAATTTGTTACGAAAGCGACGGAAAAGTTCCAGCTAAGGGCGATGGAAGTTTCAGATATTTCGAAGCAGAAGGAATGGGAGATAGAAATTAAGCGAAAACGGCGGAATAACGGAATTAGAGTCGGGGACTTGGAAGCAAAGAAAGTGAAAATGAAGTTTTAAGCATTTAAGAAGTAGAGGGATAATGGGAATTTAACCCAGAAATATGAAAATAAAAGATAGAACCTGTGACTTTAGAGGATTTTCATTATCTCAGGCCATCTTCCAAACTCAACTTCCATCGAACATCTTCCATAATATCTTCCTCCTGAATCATATTCCGTTTACACGTCCGACATATTTTCATCCAATAAATTTTCAACGGAGGATCTTCCGAATTAAGCTAAATTTCAATCTCTCTCTACTTCTGTTTCAAGAAAATCGATATCGAACGCTGGCGCTCGCGAACAAAGGTACCGCGCATCTCATCCCGTAATCAGTGGTCGATTGTTAAAAAACCGAGACGTCAGGATTCGCGTAGATGACGAGCATTGCGAGCTTTCCGTTTCCGTTTGAGTGGCATCCAAGCGTTTTAACAAATTTACGAGCACCGATATAACCGATGGCTGGTGAATCCCGCCGGTGTGCTTCCACCTAAAGAGCCTCTGCAGAATGTTATTTCATCTCGAAATAGACTGGAAGTCTCTCTCATCTCGTTGATGAATTATTTCGATGCAGTAGAAACGAACTCGATTTACCGGATCTCCTCGAGCGTCGAGATTCCATCTCCCGTCTAATCGTCGCGTTCGTGTCACCTTGAGTTTGAGGAAAAATCTAACATGGCCTCGACTACCGCCGTGTAATTGCGAATCTTCCAAAGAAGGATTCGTTGGAAGATAGTTTATGTCTCTACTAGAACAGAAGGGTATAAATGGTGTATCGGTTTTGGTCTGACGGAACGAAAGAAGAGATGGATGTTTCTGCAACAGTGATCAGTCAGCCACCGATCTTTGACCTATCTCGTTCATGAAACACGTGATTCAAGGACGATTATGGACGATCATAGCGAATCGAATGACTCACAGGGGCCATCGAGCGGTACAATTTTTCTGGTTCCTCGTTACCTCGTTCCGAGGAAACGGACGAATCATATCGATATACCTCTACTCCACTTGCCAAGTTTAACAGTACTCGGACCCGATTAACAGTATTCTACAGGAGGTCGATGCTAAGCATCTATTCTTATACTCTTCTCGTTCTTTTTCTTTCTTTCGATGTCTTTCCATTGGTACTTGGCCGTACATCGACTCACACTGATAAGTGAAAAATGTTAGGAAGATGTAAAATTTTATTTAAAAAAACTTGTCAATGTCTTAACGATATATGTCGATATCAAATTATCGATACACCTTATCCGTATAGTAGCGAACTGTCTATAATATTTCGATATTATCGATTCTTCAACGGTATCGGTGTATCTATGCGGATTCAATTTATCGATATCTATCGAGAACCTTATCGTTAATAGCTCGCCTAACTTATCGTTACCGCAAATCTGACGTAACAAATAGATAGATAGATAGATAGAGAGAGAGAGAGAGATAAAGAGAGAGGGGGAGGGAGGGAGGGAGAGAGGGTCACTGTGCGGATCACGTGATCTCAGTTAACGAAAGGAATACACATGAACTCGTATTCGAGGGGATCAATCAAACGTGTAGGCAGGTTTGGATCATGGCCAACACGTACTATTACGTTTGAAGATACGGAATTAGATTGGGAAAATAATGTTGCTCGATCGGAACGGTCGCGTCGAGATACGTCTATACCCTTCTTTCTTTATATCGATCGAATTTCCCGCGTTTTAGTTAGCTTTTATTTAGCTTATCCTTAGCTTGTAAGTAGAACGTTGTATTTTATATATACATATGTGTATTGCAAACAAATTTTAAATATAAAACAACAGGTTGTTTAGATTTGTTTAAATATACTTATTTTACTACGTGTCATACACGTACTCGCTTGTGGGAATTAGAATTTTCTTCCCGTTTCCTTTGTTATTTTATAATTTTGTTGTTCGAAGCAGATTATTACAATAATACTAGAATATTAGAATAATAATATAAGACCGATTTTGCTCAGTTGTTGACATGTTAATCTTTTTTCGTTCTTGGACAGTAAGTTAAGAGAACTTCATCTAAAATGTTCCTCTAGCAACTAGCATGGATTACACATATGGTATGAAACACGTCTAACGCTAGTTAAAGCGTCCTTAATCTGTACACGTTATGAACTACTATCACTACCTTCGAGCATCGCAACTTCACGATACGAAACATCGTTTCCTTTTTGAAGTATCGACTTATTGCACAGTTAACACTTTGATTCGTCACAAAAAAAGAAATTCAGACTAGTAGAACCTTTTGTAAAACAGGTCCTGTTGTAAATATCGCTTCAATAGTTGCAGTGACTCGAAGCGAATTCTTTACGCAATTTTTTACTATTTATGCCTTTTTTTACTCCGTGAGAAAGAATACTGGCTTCAAAAATATACCGTTTATTTTTGTATCCTTTGATCCAGAATAAAACGGAAACTTAAAAATAAAAAAGATATTAGTAATAACGTGTAACAAATAAAATACAAGAAAAAGTATAACGATCAAAGCATTCAATTAACATCTTGAGGTACGGAAGATCGAAAGACTGTAGGAAGACAGAAAGCAGATAATTTGTTCACGGTTGCAAGAGATTATCAGCGATCCTTTGAAGACGTGTCTTCGATATCTGAAGGTTGCATCGATTATCAGGTTCAAGTACGACTTCACGCTACAAAGCGTGGCTTCTTCTTTGAGCTACTGACGTATAGTAAGTCGGAAACAAATGCGCCGATTATTCAAATTTTCCATTCGATTCCATTAACAAATAATTTAATTCTTATTCGCATAATCCTATTCTTTGGTTGAAATCAATTCTTAAACCGTTATCATCGAGTTCGAATTATTATTGTTTTTTATTTGTTTGCCAATTATTTTCTATACGTGTATCTTACGACGAATATGCCTTGTCTTTTCGATATTTAACACACAAACATGTGCGTTAATGTCGCTAAATTCCTTCGAACGAATCCATGTTTCTATGGATCGAACAGTGATCGATCAAAATCTCGAGCTGTCCAGCTCGACGAATTCCTCTGCTCGGCTAGTCGAGCGAACAGCTGAAAACGGCTCACGTGGTGTGCGCTGGGTTCGATGATCCTCACTTCGGCGTGACCTTCGCTGGCTATCCCACAGGTTCAATGCACGCTTGTTGTACGTGTAATCTCGTAACCAGTTACGTCTTACTCGAGCTCGGAAAATGCCTCTTCCTCTTCTGTATTGCTCGTGAAACTCGACCTTTTACGACTCTGCCCCGCATTGACGTTCTTTCAACCTTATTGCTGACCACTACTACAGTCCGCTTCTGCTTCTACTTCTGCTTTTACTTCTGTGAGAAAAACTCTTATTAATGAAAGGTCTACAATTAACTTTTTACATCGTTATACTAAATACTTCCTTTTTTTCTTTTCTTTTTTTTATTTATTTTTTTTTGTAATACATTCACTTAGAGTAGACTTTACTATGTCTCGTTGATTACTGATAATTATAATAAGGATCATCTTTCCACGATGAATGCGTTATAATAATTACACAGCACAGTAGCTCGTTTTACAAGATTGCTAGTACATTTATAAGATTGCGAATATTTATGACTATGTTGGAAACGATTCGCGTCACGACTCAAGGTTTCACGAAGTAATCATTTTTCGATCACATTAGCTTCGTGCTTTTTTTATAAAGCCGATAAAACATAGGCTGATTTGATCTGTATAGAGAAATATAAAATTCTATTTCGAACGATTGTGTGCGATTGTTAATTGTGAAAAAGATACGTGTGGTAGAAGCTAGTGCTTTTTCTAATCTAGATCAAAAAAGAAATGACTTGTCCCAGTTGACGTGAATTATTTTGTATTTATACCCATCGACTGACATACCGTAATAGAAAGGCGCATATAATATTGACAAAGGGGTGAGCATTTATTTTTGAAACAATTTTCTCGATTGAAAGAAAATTTTGCATCGGCATCTCTTCAGGATGTAATATTATGTACAGAATGAAACATAATACAATTTTTCTATAGAATTTCATCGCTTTTAGAAAATGTTTTTCTACGGTACAATTAAATCAACTTTCCTGTTGGAGGAGAAAATTTTCTATGGGAAGTCTTAATTTCGTCGTCGTATTAAAGATCATTAATTTCCATATTCCGCAGAAATCGTACATTGTTTTCAGCGAAAAAAAAGCGATCGAAGAAAGACGAAGAAGAGGGAAGTGACTTTCACTTCGTCCAGAGTCGTTGCGCTGACGTTTCTCACGCTTCCCTTTGTACATCGATTTGTCGATTCTTCGTACGATGGTTTTCTCTTTCGCGACTTCGTTGTTTCGTATTTTCTTCGCGGAAACCGGCCGTTTAACGAAGTAGACGAAGTTTCGAAACGAATCGACGTTTCACGCCGCATTGCTCCGCGATAGAAACTGATAATCGCCTGTTCAAACTGATTATCCGTTCTCTAGACAGTTGTTAGCTGTCTTCGTTTCTATCTGATCGCTAGTCAAGAGTTGTTGCCTATGTTAATTAACCCGATCGATGCGATATTTTCCGGTTTAAGAGAAAATCGACCTCGTGTATCGTATCGGATTGCTTCAACAGGCCAAATTTGCAATCTACGCTTGCTTCTGCATTATAAATTTCAATCATTACCCGATTAGATGAACCGATACAAACTGAATTTATCTGAACGCGAAATTCTACTATACTTCTACAACAGGATCCGATTATGTAAACTCCAGTTATACAAAATGCTCGTGTCTATCCCATAAACTGCTCCGTAGATCCATCTCGACAAAGTTCTACTGTTATTTCATATATTAATAAAAATAAATTTAAAAAATCACTAAAAATAGCGATAGCCCAACCACATACGTCGCACTTCGCATAAACGCATATAACGTTTTGTTTTCACATGAACGTTTATTGGCACGAACAAGCCAATTATTCTGCAATACTAACATCTTACGATCTCCCAAAAAGGAAAAAAAGCCAAGCTTAATTAATCCATGCAAAAGCTTTGAATATTACGATAGATAACAATTGCTCTATGTGAGAAAACCTCGAACATCCTGGGGAACCTCCAACAGCACGCATTCGTTGTCAATGACCTATGACGTGTGAATCTGTTTGCGTGATGTCGTTTCGGTAATAAAAATTTCATGGGACTCCGATTCGAGCCGGGTTTCAAGGGTCCCTAACGGCATAGGCCGGTGCTCTGAAGGCCGTAACGCGAATCGCGATAAGGGCTACGTCAAACCAGCAGGCCAACTAGAGAAATAGATTTGGCTTCGGGCTCGGTTTCGTTCGCCAAGGTCGTGTACATACGACGTCAGGGATCGTTGACTCATAGGGGCTCGACCTCGGTGTCTTCTTCTTCCTCTTCCTCTTGTCTTCTTCGCCTATCTCTCTTCGATCCACGTCTTCCTTTTTGGTCTCCATCAGTTTTCGAGGTCGATCGCTAAGTATGATATGAATTTTTAGGTTTTTTTTAGAATGTTTGACTAACTCGGTGTGCGTCCTCAGACAAGGTACGCTTCTTCGAAGTGTCCTTCTGTTTTTTTTTTTTTTTTTTTGCTTTTGCAAATAACCCATGGTTCTGATGGTTCTTCGACGTAGCAACCGAATTTAAAATACAATTTAGGAAGTAATTTAAAATTTTGATAACGCGTTCATCGTCCATTAACTATAATGAGACTATCGAATATGCAGAGTACCAATAATTCTCGACTGGAATTAATAACATTGCTGGCTGCGCGAATTAATAGCAGCTCAACCTTTTGTGAACTTCTTTACAAAGGATAATCGCCGATTTTAAGCTTTTGGTGATAAATTTTCTGCCATTCTTTAATTTTCTCTCGTTCTTTAATCTTCTCTCGCAAATCATTGACGATTATGAACTTCTTCCGGCAAACCATCGATAATGTTGCTTTCTTCTTAGAATAATAATCCCAACTTTTACTCGATTAAAGAAAAAATAGTGATTTCAAGTTTCTAGGGAACTTCGTGTTATTTAAAGTTCCCGTACGCAAATTGTTGCTGATTCACGCGGGGATCGATTTCGAACGGAAGTGGATGCACGCCTGGTCACGTTTCAGAACGGAAAAGAGGTAGCCGATCGATTGTCCGATCGTCGAGTATGTACCGCTCACCACTTTTCTTCCTCTGTACGCGTTATGCAATTTATATTGGTTGAGTTGCTGTTTTAATCTTGTTTTCGTAGAAGATTATGCAATCTCTAGGAAATAGGTATTCTTTTTAATGGTTAGGCGATTAGTTATTATTGTAAAAACGAGTCACTCCTAATAAGTCTGCCCCTTTAAATGCCTTGTGGCTTGGAATAAATTTCTAACAAGTGGAATCTTTTCAACGAGTTACAACACGGTTCCTAAATCATTTGACAATGTTAAATGTCTCATACTCGAACATCAGTGGTATTCTTAACAGAATTGATTATTTGAACGATTCTGATAAGCTCTGAATTCAGTAAACGATTCACTGCATTATTTTCATGTGTGTTTCGTAGCAACTGCTACCCGTTACACCACACCGCGTTTCTTGCTCATCATAATCAACGCCTACTTGAATTCCTATGAATGAATTGACGCATCTGACCCTTCTGGAATGCAATTTTCCATTAAGTAATCTATTTCGTAACCGACAGGTTATTAAACTCCTACAGTTTTCATCCTGGTCTTCTTCGACTACTACGATACGATAGTCCCTAAAGATGTAATACAAGTATTAATATTATAATTAATAATGCTACTATATAAATGGAAAGTCTAATAGTAACAACGATATGTTTAATAATACCGCTGTTCCCTAAAATATAAATAAAATTCATGTTCCCATTCATAGTCCCTAAAGATGCAATACAAATATTAATATTATAATTAATAATGCTACGATATAAATAGAAAGTCTAATAGTAACAACGATATGTTTAATAATACCGCTAAAATATACCCTAAAATATAATTAAAATTCATGTTAATAAAAAATTCATGTGAAAAGTATCAATATTTAATATGTCATCAACGTTGTGAATGAAAATTCGAAGAACATCGGGATAAACTCTATGATCATCCTTTTCCTCCACGTCTATATATATTCTCCTTATCATCCTCAAATTAGCATATGCATAATTTAACAAGTCACATCGAGCAGTGGTAACGTGCATCGAAGCGAACACCGCAAAGGTTAAATCCTTTTTTCTACGCGTTTTTTTCTTTCAAGGTAATTACGTAAGAGATGTAAGTTCAATTCGACCCTGGCTCCTTCTCTCTCTCTCTCTCTCTCCAACACGTGCACCCGTACTTGTAGTACTTCTCGCGACTCGTCTGCTCGCTACTTCAAGGCCGCGATCAATTTAGTCGTAGGAACCTTCGACGTTCCTCTCAAAAAGAATCTCTGTTAGCTTTTTTCCTCTCTGTTTCCTTCTTCCTTTCTGCTTGGGGCCACGCGACGAAACTAGCGAAACAAATATATCCGAGGACGTGGAAATCATTCGACACACATCTATACGCATACATATAGAGAAACAATATATATAATAACTTGCAAAAGTTTCAGATAAATATCTCGCTGGCCGATTATCCTAGGCATATCCGGACAATAGACAGCGAAAGAGATCGAAATTTACCACGTTTTTCCGCCGCGTGCATCCACTGGTGGTACAAGTTTGAACTTCTTGCTTGAATTATTCGTTGTTTCGTGTCGTGCGCGACCGGCGTATCTCACGAGGTTTGTCATAATCTGAAAGCAGACGACGTAAAGAAAGGTATTCTCCAATCGCGGTCGATAAGAGAGAAATTCACCACGCAGCTCGTAAAAATATATTAGTGGTATTTTTTATTTTTCATTTTTTTCTTTAACTCGTAATATAGCTGTCAAGTATTTATGATCTACTCTGTGCTCGTAACGACGTGGAATGATTGTTTTAATCTGTTTGTCTGGTCAGAAGTCATTTAATACTTCGCGATGATACT
Organism: Bombus affinis; assembly: GCF_024516045.1. Classification (NCBI taxonomy): domain Eukaryota; kingdom Metazoa; phylum Arthropoda; class Insecta; order Hymenoptera; family Apidae; genus Bombus; species Bombus affinis. Next base: position 3,591,590 of record NC_066357.1, on the reverse strand, counting down.
TCGCTTCGTAAGAGGTTTTTCTATATCGCGGACTTAAGGAATGAAGTGGTAGTGAAGGTCTTCTTGAGATTACAGAATCGTTACGTATATTTTTCTGGATACGACAGAGAATTAAAGTGCATCTATGTAATATGTAGTTCTTGGTATCTATGCTTCTCGATACGATTTACGTAGAAATACGTTATTGGTCTTCTAACAGAGAAATCTTTTGTTGAACGAGCAGAGGAAACTAGATTTGAAAAATTTATGTTACAAAGAGGACATTGCTTTGTTAATATCTGGCGGACTAAATTATCTAAAAGTTAAATGCGTAATTCTCTGTAAATAAGAAATTATCTGGAATAAACACAGATGGCGCACAATTATCGATATCCTCGTGTAAACTTACACCCAATATCCGATCGGTAGTTTTACTTTTCATTTCAAGCTTTTACAAAATGAAAGTTATATATCGATCCAATTTATCGATACCGAAAAGAAACAACTCAAATTATTACTTGAACGTTGTTTAAACTTGATTAAAAAAGAAAAGAAGTTGCGCATATTTGCGTAATCCTTAGCGTAGATAGATTAAGGTAGATTCCACGGGATACATTCTGACGTGGTATCGCATTTGAAGGTTTTATGTGCACAGGTGAAGGTGGTTAAGTTCAGCTACATGTGGACGATAAATAACTTCAGCTTTTGCCGAGAGGAAATGGGAGAAGTACTAAAGTCGTCCACCTTCTCAGCAGGGGCCAACGATAAATTAAAATGGTAAGATCCTAAAGATGAAGCTCGTTTATCAGACGTACGACACGTGTCCAAAGATGTTCGTGTTACAAATCTATTGTAAAAAAATCATCCAGACAAAATTGTTTAAGATCCTTTGCATTGCATACCACGCCATTCTCCCGGTCTTACTTCTTAATCCGTTGTTTATTTTTCTCTTTTCACTTCTCTTTTCTTTCTTTTTTTGTTTCGTTTTACGATGTCTTTCGCTGTTACGTTAATACACGGGACGCGCATAATAACGTAAGATAACTACGTCTGGAATATTCACAATTCTGTTATCATAATGCAATTTTTTTATCTAGCTTCTTTTATTTGCTTGTACCGTTTAATGAGATATGTCACCGTGAAATCACAGAATTGCAAAACTTTGTACAATCTCTGTATACCTTCCTTTTGTCGGCATGTCACGATAATATTTTTTATTTGAATGTAATAGCGAAAAAGAAAAAAGAGAAAAAAAAAAAGAAAACGTCGTATTTCACGAATGCATGATCTTTGTTATCTACTGATAAAAATAGCGTACAAATAAATGAAATAAAGAACAACAAGTTTGGAAGATTGGAAAAAGCAAATTTATATTAACGGCAATTGATTTTAGGTGCCTAAGAGTGAATCCTAAGGGTCTGGATGAGGAGAGCAAAGACTACCTGTCTCTGTATCTCCTTCTCGTTTCGTGCAACAAATCTGAAGTCAGAGCAAAGTTCAAATTTTCTATTCTTAATGCCAAAAGAGAAGAAACCAAAGCAATGGGTAAGTGATGAACACGTGAAACGGATGCAATGCAGGGTATTTTAAAAATTTCCACTAGCATCTTAACCGTGGACACTATATCATACAATGATAATATTGTGCAATTATTTTCCGTGCCTTGTAATTTTCAAAAAAGTCTCATGGTCTTGGAAACGGTATCAGAGATTCGTGATAATCTTAGTCTGTTTCCAAACTTCCCTAAACTTAATTCGTTTCCGTTAGAACCTAGTCCATGATCGTTGAAAAATGATAAACAACGGTACTTTTATGCTTTCAGAGAGCCAACGTGCTTACAGGTTCGTCCAAGGTAAAGATTGGGGTTTTAAGAAGTTCATTAGGAGAGATTTCTTATTGGATGAAGCCAATGGACTTTTGCCCGACGATAAACTCACGATATTCTGTGAGGTATATACCTTTGTATGTTACATACTCAATACTTGTGCGATTTACTAATGTTTACCGTGAACGAAATCTATAATTCAGCGAAATATTACAGGTCAGCGTAGTGGCGGACAGCGTGAATATTTCCGGGCAAAGTAATACTATACAATTCAAAGTTCCAGAATGTCGACTACCGGATGACCTTGGGCTTCTGTTTGAAAACCAAAAATTCAGCGATGTCACGCTGACAGTGTGTGGAAGGGAATTTCAGGCGCACAAAGCCATCCTTGCAGGTAAACTAATTTCTTCGTTTACTGAGATTATTTCCCAAAATTAATATGTTTGCTTCTGTTAGAAAACCGTACGTTTCTGCAGGACGAACGTTTCTTCGGGGAAATAGATGATTTTTTCATTTTATAATCTTATCGTTTAGCGCGAAGTCCCGTTTTCTCGGCGATGTTCGAGCATGAGATGGAGGAAAGAAAACAAAACCGCGTGGACATCACCGACGTGGACCACGAAGTGTTACGAGAGATGCTGCGGTTTATATACACCGGAAAGGCAGCAAATTTGGAAAAAATGGCGGACGATTTACTAGCTGCGGCGGACAAATACGCATTAGAAAGGTTGAAGGTCATGTGCGAGGAAGCATTATGCACGAGTTTAGCAATCGAAAACGCAGCCGACATCCTGATTCTCGCTGATCTTCATAGCGCCGATCAACTCAAGGCACAGGCCATAGATTTTATCAATACGTAAGTACTTGTTCAGATATATAACACATGTTCAATGTACTCGCATAACAGTTTTTTTTTCTTTTTTATTGTGGAACAGCTGTACAGCTTAAGAGCTGATAAGAAAAGAAAAATATTTCAATCATTTTGTTTGATTTGTTTTACAGACACGCGACGGATGTGATGGACACAGCGGGTTTTAAATCGATGGTGAACTCTCATCCGCATCTCATAGCGGAAGCGTTTCGAGCGTTAGCCACCCAACAAATTCCACCGATCGGACCGCCCAGGAAGCGAGTGAAACAGAGCTGAAAACAGTCACCGTTAACTCCGGGCACGACCTCCACATCGCCCCCGCCTATTCTGCATCCTTCATGACTTTTTTGTGTACAGTGATACAAGTAGTGCTAAATAAATGTTTCCTAGTGCGCCATCATCTGGTCCACTTGAAAAGGAACTGCGACGAGAACTGTTCTTCATGGGTTTTGACCGATAAACGTATCTTTCAAACAAGAAATACAGTGTTGCAACGTTGCAGCGGTTCAAATGGCCAGCTCCAGACAAGAAACGCAATTAACCTATGGCTATAGACTTTGTTGTAATTCGGTGAGATCGTCGACGTTAGAAGAAGCCTATCACATAAAATGGAGAGAGAAGTTCGAGCACTTGTACACACGTATATGGAAGATAATCTGGAAACAAGTAAATCATGATGCGTTTACCCTAGCTGGTTGGAAACGGTTTGGAGAATTTTTGGTACTTTGCATTGTGCGTCTTGTATTAACGTTACGTTCTCGTGCGTGAGAGAGACATGTGTTTTTATCCACCGACACGCAACACAATCATGTCAGCGATTTATCAATGCGCATCATTAGGGTCTCGCAATGGATTTGCTTTCGTTCATAAAACGAAAATAGCTAGAAGCGCGCATACCATCTATGTATTACGCAAAAGACATCAGAAGCAGCCAGAGGACCAAGGCGAGATTGAAACTCGCTGAAACATTGCTACACACATATACACTCACACGCGAAGAGGGAGGTATACACATGATGCACGAAGAAAGTTGTGATAGACGTCGATCAGACGCTTATAAGAAAAAGATTTTGTTCCTTTGTCGAAAAAATATGAATCAAACGAAATGTCCCTCGCTTGTTCGTCATGTACGCGAGTGACAAGAATAAAATTAGATATGTTTATTACTGATATAGTGATTTTTAGTTTTAAATGGAAAAAAAGAAGGCAAAATGAAAACGTCGAATTCTTCCAAGAACGGAGAAAAAATGATTCTAGTTAGTGTTTTTTATGATCTCTTTCTCTCAGCATATACGACTACTACTATGATTACTATTAATGCTACGCAATCTGTGCCCCGTATTTTTGTATATTTTTTGTCTGCAGATACCGCCCCATGTCCCATCCTCTATGCGGCCTTTTTCTCTATGTCCCTGAACCCTCACCCCTTTATTGCTAGGCACAGTTTGTTTTGTTTTCTCGAGTATTGCATAGTAGACGAAGTGATAGATTCGAATTATTATTATTATTATTATTATTATTATTATTATTATTATTATTATTATTATTATTATTATTATTATATTATTATTATTATTATTATTATTATTATATTGTATTAAATTTAGGGTTGTCCATAATTTATCAAATTTTATGTTGATTACTATTGAAATGTCTATCGTATTCGTATGCAGGATGCTCTATATTAATTAAAGGTGATACAAGAATCGCATTAAATGAAAAGATGAAGTCGATGAAACGCGTTATCAAAAAAGAAGGAAATGACGTAAAAGGAACAGGAAACAAAAAAAATGAAAAAAAAAAGAGTTAAAACAAACTGTATAAAATAACAAGGTTAGTCAATTACATAGTACGAGAATATTAATCGTTTTTTGTGTAATTAATTATCAAAATCGCAAAATTATGTGGTCAATGATCTGAATTATGGGCAACCGGCAGAATACGTAAAACAATAATCATCATTTAGTACCGTACTGGCTTCCTGATCCTCCGACCTAGCTTTACCGAACGTTTTAAATACAAGATATAAATACCTACCATTACAAGGAAGTAATGATATCGAAGATTTAATGCCATACATGTTCTGTGATAAGACCACTGTAATTAACCGCAATTGTATCACAACCTTTCTAGAACTTTCTGACGATCCTGGCAGCCAGTGAATTTATCTTTTAAGGAAACGGTCGCTATATCCGGACAGTCCCAAATCTAGCGTCCCTTTCGATTTTAAGGTTTTTACTGTACATATCTACTGTATTTTATAAGAACTGAACCGAAACGGAACCATACTTTTAATGAAGGGTACAATAATCAACTATAATTTATTCTATTTTACAGACTGTGCTAAACTCATGTTCCTTGAAACACACTAGCAATGCTTTAAGTAAATGTAATGTAATTGCGACAAATTAATACGATTAGATTATATATGTGTATCTCGTTTTTAATCTCGACACGTGCATACACTTACCCGTACCGCCTGTCGTGATGGCGTAATGTATCTCTGTCGAGGTTAAAAAGTAATGAAGAAAAAAGAAGCAACTCCTATGGAAAAATAGTTAGGGAATGTTTTTCCACCGTTTTTTACATGATGTTTATTTCATTTGTAGTAGGTTTTAAGGCTTACGAAAGAATAAGTCGATAAAACTACAAAACAGAGAAATGAAAATAAAGAGAAAATAAGTGTAAAGGAAACAATGAAATATGTAAGCGCTTTAAGGAACAGATTTTGGCCATGTGTGCTCGCTCAGATTTTAAAGATGTCAAACAAAAAAAGAGAAAAGAAAAAATTGTCTACGTCCATTCTAATACCCATGTTCTATCTTTGGGACTGTGCGGCGAACAAAAAAATATCTCATGAAACTCGTAATGTTGAATGTCTTTTTCCTAAAAACGCGAAAAACTAAATATTAATACCGTACGACAGTTCGAGAAACATTAGATGCAATTCTTTTTGAACCAATCTGCATGAGCGTATGACTGGATAATTTGATAAACTAAGTACAAGTAAGACAAGTGTTACCTCATCATGAAAATCAGCATGTTCGTGTCGCACTAGCTACTACTGCGCTGCTGTCTGATACACTTCCATTGTATATTGCATTTAAACTCGAAGAAAAAAAAGAAGCTTTTTGTAACGAATAGTTCAGCAGTGGTAGCTTTTCGAAGTACATGACTGCTGTTCATCGAACCCAGCTCATATAAACGTTCATTTTTCCATTTACTTTAAGTCATTGCACCACATCAAATAAATGACATTTTCATTATATAATCATGAGAATTTTACGTGATTTTCATTATCCCTCGACATGTCGCTTATTTATTTAATACATTTCAGTGTTTGTTTCGAATATGTCAGCAGATGGAAAATATATATATAAAAAATAATATTAAATGCAATGATATAGATTCATAATAAAAGAATTTTTATTGCTCTCTCTCTCTCTCTCTCTCTCTCTCTCTCTCTCTCTCTCTCTCTTACATGAAATAAAAATTTTATTTAGATATCTTATTTGTAACTAATTCAGCTCCTTCTTAATTAACTGGGACTAAATTAGATATGAGACATGATTACAAATACGTGACTACAAAATGTGTTAAATATAATTTGTGTTCGGAATTATTGGTTGATTAATCGAATGCGATACTTGTTTAGATTGTTGCGAACTTTCTTGATAAACTGGTGGTGCTTCAAACATAGATACCTAGAGAAAACAAATACACGTAAAATAACATGTTATTACGCGATAAAACTAGATTTTTATCTAATCTAGATTTTTATCTATCTTATTGATGTTGATTGTTTTATTTCCTTTTTTGTGTATTATATTTTTTGGATTAATAGAATAAAAATGAACATACGCTATTCAATGGAGATTCATAAGGAGGAGATGCACTGCAAGCTGCATTATAAGACGGTGGACTGTCCACTGATGGTTCATAAATTGAATTAGATTGTAATGATCTGCAATCTATATTATCATTGGAAGCAGCACTATATCTCTGATGAGTATCTCTGTAAAGTGTAAAGTCTCATTAATGATAATAAAAGCGGTATTAACGACCAGCAATTTTGTTTATTTGTCAAATAGATGACAAAAATAGATAAAATTTAGGCTATTCTAAATTTTAGAACTATATTTGTAGAACTAAATCATAGCTTCAAAAATCTATTAGAATTGGATTACAAAATTATTTAGATTTTAAGGCACAATTCGTACCTGCTATAGGATCTGCAATATATTAAAATTGCGAAAAAGAAACCAAATACTAATAATAGAAAGATGACCATTTTCGTCGCTGTAATCGTACTCCAGTCTTTATCCCTAAAAACAAGTTAATTGATATAATATAAAAAGTTCATATATGTGTGGAAGTAAAGGAAATGACCTTACCAATAAAAATTACAATTAAGGTATGTGCAACAGCATGGAAATTGAAGCGCTCCTAGAAGAAGATACAAAAATAGAGTAAATTTGAAGCTATATATCATTTTTATATTTTATTAATTTAATTATATGTAATTTACCTCTGTATTTTAGAAACTGATTGTATTTAAATGTATTATTGCATACACATGGTGATGGTGTTTGTGATCCTGTTTAGAAACAATACTTTTTTATCATATACGGAAAAATGAGAATGTTTTAACAAAATAAAATCTGATGCACACCTGTATCATCACTTAAACAATTCACTATGCACATGTTATATATAATGAAACATAAAATAATGTGCCTCTGAAAATTAAATTTAGATACAATACAGAAATCTAAATTATTTCACATTATGATTTTCAACTAAGAGATTATATTGCACTGTGATTTCCCTAATTTTCCAGATTTTATTGAAATTTTATTGAAAATTGGTTAGAAAAGTATAGATACACTATAAATCTTTCAACCTTTTGCAAACAAGTAAATACGTTATTTTGAGCTAACAATCAACACCTTGCACATATAAAGGCTATAATCTTATCATATGGTAACACACTGATAACACATACAGTTTCAATTATTTTATCCTGAGATATAATATACTCCCTAACATATTCTAATTGATGTGTCCTTAAGAAATGGTATAAATAGGTACATGAATAAAAAGAATGTGTGTATATATATATGTATGTATATATATATGTATGTATGTATGTATGTATGTATGTATGTATGTATGTATATATATATATATACATATATATACAGGATAGCTTAGAGTATATTTTGCAATATACACGAATAAATTATTAATAACCCAAAGTGATAATAGTCCCCAAGTCCATATAATTTACAATAAAGTTGATTCTTATGTTAGTGTTTGTTTGAAATTGATGCTGTACAGTTAATTTGTTAATGTAATTAATGCCTCCACAATGTTTCCACTATGTTCCCTGAGCGTTTGTTCTGCTACGTTTCGATTTATTTCCATTTCTTTCATCTGGAATGAAATGAATTTAATATTAATCTAATGAATATAATAAAATTTTCAACATATAATAAATAGAGGAAAATTAATTAGAAAAGAATATTAATAACAATTATCAAATATCTTACAATAAGATCTACGTCTTCCTTTTTAATAGGAACTTTTAGCAATTCCTTTTCTCTCGCCTTCTTCTCTGCAGCTTCTTTATTCCGTCGATCTCCGATTATACTTAACGCCTGTAGTATACAAATCGTACTGAATGATTGCAACTTATAATTAAGTGTGTGTTGTGTGTATACAACTTTTTATAGGTTAGACTTAATGATTACATATTTTTGAACAATTAACCTATAAAAATGAATGTATACTCAACAAAGGAAAACAGGAAAACTGACTTTTAACATGAAAGATATAAATTTTCATCATTGCCAAAGAAACTTAGTAAATGTTGTTGACAACCATAAACACGTGGAATATAAGATAATAGGATCACTTACGCAAGAGAATCCATCCGATGAGGATATTTCCTTTTCCTCCGCATAATCTGTGACTTTTTCGAGATCTGCCGCTCCGCTATCATATTTTGCTGCTTTTTTCTGTGATTTCTCCTGTTGTACTTCATCGGAGTCACCATTTACATCGTTATCCGCCATTTTTCCCTTTTTTAAAACGTACTTCATGCTCTATAGACGATTATAAACTGCATGTGATAACTTCACAGTGTGCAATCTAATTTTTTCAAAAATTTTTCAAAAAACAATTATTCGTATCTGATTTGTTACAAGATATTTTATTACAAAATATTGATTATAAATTGTTGGAAGAGCTAGTAATTCCATGTCGAGCTGTGATTTGATGCATTATATCATTGTGTTCTGTTAACATGGAAGATACAATTATGACTTACTAAAATGTTACATTTATGAAATATAAAATCATAAATTTGTTTATTTACATAAGTCATGCGTAATTTCATATACCAATGTTTGATTCATTTGTCTTTGTAATATCTTTAAAATATCTTTGGAAGAAATAATTTAATGATACATATATTTGGAATGTTAATCCATAATCAAACATAAGAAAGCAATAATAATTACTCGTAAAAAGTTTATTCAATATGTATTACATTTCCTCTTTAACTAACAAATATAAAAAATGACAAAATATTTATACTTATTTTAATTTGTCATGACAGTAGACGTGAGAATCACGCGCATAGGCGCGTAAAGAAGACGTAAGACTATAAAAGAAGTTAATGTTAGTCTCATGTCGTCACGTGGAGTATTTGTATAAAAAATTTATGATTTTTCTTAATCTGCGGAATGTTCAATTTCATGAAGAAATAAATATATAAGATCAACTTTTCAATGCAAATATTCCACTAAGCTATGCTTAAATCAAAAGAAATTGAAGTTCGATATATGTATGTATGTATTACGAATTTTACGCACGAATTGATGTATTTCGTCATAAAAGACTAAAAGAATTACCGAAAATGTTGATTTCCGGAAATGTTGATTCTTCTACGATATTGATATCAGATAATCTTATATTCAAATCTTCGCTAATACTTTGAGCTTATCTATACAATATGTCACAAAATAGATAATTGATGAATCTCCAGTTGTAATAACTGACCCCATGAGAGTCTGACAATCGATATTTATTTGTTATATAATATAAAATTACAATATTATAATAATTACTAGTTACAAGATATCTTTTACTTATGAAGTTTAATACCATTTAAAATAAAATAATGTTAATGCAAAATAATCGTGAGGATTATACGTATGTACTTATGTAGCAATGGTAGTAAGATTACGAGACATGGTCGTATAAACAACACATACATACATGTATATGGAACATAACCTAATCACTGTTAAATAAACACAAACAACTGTCATGTATACTGTGTAGAAAGTTTCTTAATGATTCTTACATTTCACTGAGATAAAACTTATCGAATAATTCGTAATTATGACAGAAGCATCGTTTACTAAACCAGCGAATGATTCGCAGTTCCTTCGAAATGAACCTGTGAATTACACCACCGGTATTTCAATCTTCCATAAAAAATTCTGATATTTGAAATTTTTATTTCCAAATGTTACATGAATAGGAACAATATTTTGCAGAAATTCGACAGATGATGCATGGTTTTGGAGACAGTAGTGAACCATTAATCGAATCTGCGAAAATTATAGAAGAAGTTGTTTTGCAACAAATGAGGACAATAGTAAGAAAAGCTTGCGAAATTTCTGAGAAACGAGGAAATTCGAAAAAGGGTATTTGTATTTCTGCGGAAGATCTGATTTTCCTATTACGCAAAAACAAAGTGAAATTGCAACGCCTTCTAAAATATTTAGGCAAGTATGATGTGATCATAAACCAAAAAATTTGTTTAATATATATAATATAATATAAAAATTTGTATAATATATATTCTCATTTAGCAATATCTTGTAGAATTAAAAGAATTTAAGTCTTCCATACACAAAACAATAGAAAGCGATTTACCCGAAGATATTGTACAGAATGAAAGTATAGATGGATCAAAAAAGAAGGGACCACTGCATAGTTTCCTTAGTCAAATTAACAATACTGGTGAACTTCTTGAAGATGCATCTACTGTAGATGAAGTTAAACAACAAAGATGTATTCGTGCAGAAATTATGACAAGGTCTATGGATGAAGCTAGATATTTAAAATTCAGTAAGGCACGTAATGCATCCTTTGCAAATAAGAATAGACACAAGTTTAGCGATTGGATAGCACCAGACAGTGAGTTTTGTGTATTTAACTATCTTACACTTATGAATAATTTTCATTTATCTATTAAGTATATTTTTGTATTATGCTATTTAGGTGATATAACAGTCACAAAACAAGCATATATAATTTTGGGTTACTTAGCATATGAAACAGTAGCACAAATTATAGATTTTACACTATTAGTAAGACAGGATCAAAATAAAATATATGGGGATGCTATAGATCGACTTAGACTTAGTTATGTCAATCCATACACTTATAAACCATATTACCATGGCAAGGTTTGTGATATTTTTATCATTTAAAACATGCAAAGTTTATGATAAAAGGAAGTATTATACTTTTATGCTCTTTTTTTATATAATTAAGCAGGTAGCTGTAACAAAACCAATAACACCTGCAGAAATAATTGAAGCTCTCAGACGGTATTGGTCACCTCAATTAGATATGACAGGTCCATTTAATCGTTGGTCCATGAGAAAACCACACTTAAAACTTCTATCTTCATAAACTAGATTAACTTAATTCATTTAATTAGAGGAGCAAAGTTTATGCTCTTCTAAAATGGAGCCTTGTATAAAAAAAATTATCAGTATTTTAAATTTATATTTGATTAAATGTGTATTTTAATCTTTGTATATTAAATTAGAATACAGGAGTGTTTTAAAATTGCCCAATATTTATTGACAAATTCCTGTACCTCTTACAGGTGTATCTTAGATTTTTAATATTAGGTGTACACATGATATCGCTACATAAATTATTAGAATTTTATTCTTTTTTTTACAAAGTCGTTCGATCATGTGTCCTATTAATTAACGCGACATTCATAGGTACCTTATGTATCCTTTTTTTACAATTATATTAGTTCCTGTACATTTTACAATTGGTAGTCCCTGATTCCATTTTAAAGATAGGATTATAATACACTTGATTTTGCATTAACGCATGATACGTTTGCTTTCATTGTACTCTTCATAAAATATTTGGATCTTTTCTTTAATTTTACCTTACTTTGAATATTTTTTTTCAAATGATTTCATTATGTAACATAATGATTAAAAAGTTTCGTCTTGACGTTCAGTATTCTAGATATATATTTAGTATCTACAAATTTGAGCTAGTTTCAGAAATTTTACACATTATTTTATGAATTCACACAGATACTAATTTTGCTTCTGTATCATGGTGAGAGCAACGTCGACACGCGTACTTTCCCTTCCGCGCCACCAGTTATACACGTTCCGGATTGATTGGCAGTAGACCAGTCACAGCAAAGTGTACCTTTGTGTCCGCCTAATTCTAAAATCTTTGCTTGTGCACCTGGTGGCATCTGAAAATTTATATTCAGTAGTTGAAGAACAGAGCTATCAAATCTTTAAAATATCAGTAGACAATAAAAATTACGTACTTTATATATATTTCCTCCAGTTTGTGTACAAAGTAGCATATAGTTACCACTTTGATCAAAAGTGAACAATTTTCCATGAACTGTGTTTTTCTCTACCTTGATTTTCGTTTCCCATAAAATCTTTCCTGAATGATTCAAACTTCTTTGACACAATTTTCCATCCTCACTTTGTGTACAGATATTTGTATAATCATTAATTAGTTCTATATCAATAACTGGACTCGAATGACAGCTTATATTATCGATAATTTCGTTCCGTCTTAAATCATGTATTAAAATATTTCCATTGGATAACCCTGTGATAAGGAGCTGCCCGTTGTGATTAAATGCGGAACACAACGCAGTTACATTTTGCTCCATAGGTAAAGTTCTTTCTAGTTTTCTTGTTTTTATGTCGTACAATAATAATTTTCCTTCGTTCGAATCTGATACGGAACATACGAATGTGGATTCCGTTGGATTGCATAATAAAGTAATGATTCGAGAGTTCTCATGTTGAATGTCCCATAAGGTTTTGCAATCACGAGTATCATGTAATTGAATCAATCCATTGTTATCACCGTGTAAAAAATAACGCTCATTTTTTGATATCCAATCTAACGCAGTAATTGCTTTGTTTGAGTTTGCTGGAGCAGAGATAAATGTAGTAACAGTTCTATTGAATTAAAAAAAAGTATGATTACATTTATGAAAAATTCTGCCATAAAACTAATATTGTAAATATTGAAAGTAATTACTTTGGTGAAGGTATCGGGGTCCATACTTTAATAATACCGTCTGCATCACCTGTAGCTACATAGGAGCCACTTGCATTACTTTTACATTGAATTATTGATGTTTTGTGTTCCGTATACTCTTCCTGAAAATGAAACATATTATGAAAATTTCTAAAATATTTGCTATATAAATAATTAGTATTTTACCTGACTAAGAAGGATGTAAGTGGAATCGATTTTATCTTTAGCCTTTCGCTCAGCTACTGCATCGATAGACGAATCTCTTTTTCTAGAGCTTGTTAATCTTGAATCACAACTAATACTTCTTTTACTAACAGGTTCGGATTTATTGATCGAATGTATTTTTCCTTTCGTATTGGTTCTTTTTGTTGATGTCACTTCCGGTTCTACTACTTTTCTTATACTTGTCCCAGGCTTTCTACTTAAAATTGGACTGGAACCGCCGCCTATATTTCTTATGAGATTCCTTAAGGTTTTTGGATTCTCTAATAAAGGAGATTCTCTGTTTGAACAGCAAGGAAAATGTTAGTAAATGGTGTAGCATGTTGAATTACATCGGTTTATCAAACGGTAAATTAAAATATTTACTGTGCTATAATGTAAAAGTCATCCATGAGTGGTGGATGCTGAGGAGCTGGTCCTGGATTCACATCCATTACATTTTCTATCTTAACAGACTCGCTTAAACGTTGTTTCAATACTTCATTCTCTTCTTGAAGCCGTTTCAATCTATTTGTGTCCTCGTCTATCGCAAGCAACGTCGGTTGAGGCATACACTATAATTCGTGCGAATTAAAATTAAATTACATATAATGTGGTTAAATATATAAATATATTACTACATTCTGTTCATCGTAAAGTTAAAATTAATATTTTTTTCTATGATATCAAAATGGTAAGATTTGTAAATGAGAGGCACGATGCAAAATACCTTTCACCTACTTGAAAAATAGTAGCAAGGAAATTGTGCAGGGACACTAACATAGTGTCCTGCCATTGTCTACTAAAATGTACAGAGTATGCTGGATTGTCTTCGGGATTTTTAACAAATGGCAATGCTGTAAAAATTACAAAAAAATAATAAAATGTGAAATACATTTTTTCTACTATTTCTATCAATAAAATGTTGTCCTACCAAACCATTCTTTCCACTCTGAATGTCCTTGTAGCTCTGGTGTCATTTTTGTAAAAAATTCTTGAATCCGATCTTGTTTATTGTTTACTGCTGCATTAACCAAGTACATTTTTAGAACAGCATTCTCTAGTTTTCTCACAGCTGGTGTAAAATGACTTTCCAAACGGGAGAACATCCTCATATCTAAATGTCCCCATAATTCTCTTAAAGATGCTAAGTCATAATTGTATATGTATTGCATCAATTGATCGACGATCTTATCAACCTGATAAAAAAAATAATGAAAATCTTTGCTAGAATTATATCAGTTTGCCTGAAATTAAGGAATGTAAACATTATAAGGTATTTAGAAGAGACTATAAGAGATTAAATTTATGTTTTAATTTTTTTTATTGTAGTTTCGTTAACTAAATGAAATTCGTAGACATTGTCTTCGTATATTTTTGTTTCACTTTCTCACTTTCTCTATCATAATTCCTTACAAGCTCACCCTAAAGCCTTTCTCTTTCTCGGCTTTCAAGTCGTTATCAAAAGCTTTCAAGGTTTGGCTAAAACCTCTGAAGAGCAGATATTCCTTGACCAATTCGTCCACATACTGAATGTGAGACATTTTCCTTTAATTCTCTTCAAAATATCAACTTTCTCCTTCAACTGACAGCCGTATGTTGTCATCCTTTGGCCATTTTGCTGTTCGCTGAATATGCAGCGAATTTTCGTCTGACAGTCATTATTACCAACGTTAGCATATCCTATTTATCACCGTAAGAGGAAATCAAAAGTTTCTGAAATAAAAAATGATCAAAATGAACGAAAACAATGAACAAAACATGACATTTTTCTTAACTGTTGAAATATTGATAATATCCAAAATCAATAGATTTTTGGATAAAGAATAAATTTTTCTTCTAGTAGTTGATAGGTTATCAATTTAAGTATGTTAACATTCTAGGAAAAATGGACGTAAAATAATATTTATATCTACGTTGTATCATGTCATAAGATTATCACAGACATCGTGACGAAATATAGATAGAGCGGCATGCAAGCATTTTTTGTCACATAATTTTTATGACCAATGGTTAAGGACAGGTAAAATGCTTGAAGCCCATTAGAACAGTCACGGTACGTTTCCATGTTGCACAAAGTCATGACTTTTCTTTTTAAGAGGGAGACAAACAAAATGTATTATAAGTACATTATGTACTTACGTAATGTACTACATAAGTGTTCTAACATTCGGTATCATAACTATAAAGTCATGACTTAGTGTTAATATGATTTCACATTTACAGTACGAGGTACAAAACACGAAACAGGTACAGAATAGTGCTTCTATCTATCGAATAGAATTTATATATCTTTATTCATGCATTTCATAGGTTTAATGAAATGTAGGAAAGAAGCTCAGGATTTAATTCAGAAACTGCGACCATAAAAGCTAACAAATCAATTTTCTTAATTAGCTTTCTTTTTACAAATGAACATGGGTACCTTAGCGAGATTTACACAGCCCGTTTTGGTACTTGCTATGATCGTAAGACAGAGAGGATGATTGAGTTCGCCAGTTTCAAACAGAGTTTACCGATTTCCATGCCATTTCACCAATGAGAATTCAGTTGATCGATCGTCTATATCTTTGTACACAGCATAAACCTATTGAAAAACGTAAAATGTTGAAGATTCAAAATAATTGAAGACCGAAGGTTCAAATCTGATATACACGCATAGGTTAGATTAAATTTTCTGTAATTGATAATCTGATTTGGATTTTGAGCGCAATAACAGTTCGCCAATTCAAATAAGGGTTAGACAAGTCGCCCGAAATGCAACATGCAAAGCGCTGCTTGCGTACGAACGGGAAACTTTAAATATTAAAAAATCATAAAGCAAAAAAAAATTTAATTTATATCCAAATGTAAATTATCATTCTTTTTTATATTTCACCATTGTTAAATCATTACCTTCTGCGATACCTTCTCTAAGTATGCTCTATTCTGCTTTAAATCTCCTCTAAATAAGAATTGTATAAAGAAAAAATATATTTTCCTAACATGAACACTCTTGTACAGAATATAAAGGTAAGGAAGATTTTAAAAAGTCCACATGGAGAAAGCTTATATCGGTTGAATTATAACACTATAATGTCACCAGTGGGTATGTATATAAGAGCTACAGATATGCAGCTTATAAAAAATATACATGCTAAAACAGATCGTTTATGGTTTACCATGGTTTACAACCAGAGGATGAATTCATACATGTTAAAGAAGCAACCAGAGAAACGAATTTTAGTAGCAACTCGGTAAATCTTTAAATTCTATTTAAATATTTGCAATAAAACTAATATTTCATATTTTTATTATAAATAATCATGGTATAAAGTAATAATTTTTAATAAAATACATTTAATCTCACTTAATTTAATGTTTTCTATATTCTTAAGAAGTTCGTAATGAACTTTACTATTTTTACTTCCTATTAAATATACTCGTAAAACGACATACATACGAATGAAATATTTATTATGATATTATATTATATGATATTATGATATTTGTTTAATTATGCTTTCTGCCAGACTTTGGGAAAAGGATAGAAAGAAATTCAGTTATTCATTCAGTCTAATTACAAGACATCCATTCTTCGCATAAAGTTTCTAGAATGAACTCTAATTCATTGTAGTACTCGACTCCGGTAATACTAATGTTCTTATCTCGTAATATTGCATAACGTGTAATGTGATTCATTGGTTTCGTGTTGCGCCAGTTCAGGGATGTAAATTGTGTATTTATGTGCCCCGTAAGTAATTCTAGTTACCAGCGTTTAAAATTAAATACATGCATAAAATCACGTTGATTTCTTATAACAGAATTATCAGAGTTTGAAGTTTTCTGTTCCTTGTATTAATCAATTATAAAATTTGTATTACTAATATTCCGCAATACAACGTATAATGAAAACGAATAGGAAATTAAACAATTGCTATTTAGTTATTATTATATTAGAAAAATGTGACAGATGTTGATGCAATTTCAAGAATATCTGAAATTCCGAAATTCTAACTTTAATACAGGAAGCCAGGGTGAATTAGTAGTATGCTTCCTGATTTGCACATGGCACGCACGCGCACGACGCTAGTTGCACACGCCGCTGATATGCGTTACTATAAGAACGCTCATAGTAGGAGATGATCGATAAATTCAAACAGGTACGCCGAAAGTGTCGGAACTAAGTTCATATTCAGCTTGCAAGTAAATCGAACCAAGTAACTACTTACAAACTACAAAATGCCAGGACCAACTTGCGAAAAGGGCTCAGGTAGGAATTACTTCTATTTCTAAGAAACTATTTCCTTACGTTATATGACGATCTGATGGAATTTTGCAATTCGATGTGCAATTTCATTGATTGAATGTGCAGTTCACCAAATTATTGCAAAATTTTTAGTAATCCTAGTCGCTTTTATTTGAGTGCTAACACTTTCAGTATCAATGTTTCTTAATTTCCTATATATATTTTGACATGTTCATTTATAATATTTTTCACTTGTAATTATTAGCAATTGGTCGAATTGGTTTTTTAATACTTATAGCAACTGCTTTCCAAATCATTTTTTTTTTTAAATTGCAATGTGTATTAATGCATGTCGATATTTTCACATAGTTTTGTTTTATGCAAATGAATGTGTGATAATTGACATTTCTAGAATTGCGCGGAATTTTTTTGGAGTTTTTATAATACGCGGTTAGCATTATTGGTCTATACCTATAATTACCTGTATTGAAACCTAATAATTTACCTATGCTTTACTTTTTATTGCAGACAAATCTCAACAATGTCAATGTGGCGAGAAATGCAAATGCGGCGATTCCGCAGGCGCAGGTAATACAATAATTTTTAGTTTAAATTAAAATTTTCAAACGATATGTTAAAAGAATAATAGTTTATTTTTTCGTCTTTTAACAAAATATAAAAAATCTTCGGGGAATGTGGTAACAATTCTCCGATCTCATTTTGCTCTGTTTTTTTGTAAACTCGGCCAACGACCGCTTAACCATGACTATTGTTAGTGCCAGTTCATTCTATAGGTCGGTTAAATTACGATCTCCAACGGGTTTTGTTACTTACACGAAATATTTGTTTGAAAATTGGTTATTCAAAATATTAAGACAATTTTTGAAGTCATGAATTACTTTCTATTTCACGTTTTGTTATACTTAATATTTATTATAGATAAACTGGCATTAGATACTTTACACTAATCTTATTTTTGTATTTTGCTTTGCAGACACATGCGCTTGCAAACCTGGCAAAGAGTGTAGTTGTAATAAAAAATAAAAAGAAAAAAGTATTAAAGGTTATTTCTTGCTTCTATTATATTTTACAAATGTATACGTATATTTATGAAATTATGCCTCTTATAAAATTGTTACCTCTATTATGATAAATATAATAAAGATTTAACAAAATATCTTGTCTTTCCTTTACTAAAACCTTGTTAATATAATTGATTAAATTTGTTAATCATTTTAATTTAAAAATGTATGACCTTCCTCACTCATGAAAGGTTCGCAGGAAACGATTAAAGTGTCAGTATTCACGGATCGACTTAAATGCACATTACATACTATATGTATGTACGTAAATATACACATACATACATAGTACCACACACATATATGTAGAATAACTACATCGAAGTATATAGAAACTACATCTCAACCCATGTAAATATAATTACGTATAACAAGAGTTACTTAGTACTTATCATTTTTTTATTTATCGTTTACTTCTTATTGATAAGGGTAGGTGTGATCAAGGCATTACATAAAAATTTCACAGCCTGATTCATTTTCCTTCTTTGTGTTTACCAATCATGCAGAATGTTTCACTATACTTTTTGTTATCAAAAATTAAAGATATCATATCGTTTATTTGCACTCGTAACATCGATAACGATTATTATTTATAAAAACTTCAAACTTCAAAAATCGGTCTATTTCAAACATTATAATTTTACACCGCTAAACGGTTTAAACTTATTTCATCATAAATAAAGTATGAAAAGAGTGGCAACAATGATAATGAAATTGGAGTTATCTGTTAATCCTGTTAGCCAATGATAATTCAGCATTGCTTACAGCGTAAAAGTAGAAAGGAAATTTTCTCTCTGGTAATGGTAAGATTAATTTTAAATATGTGCGTCATGTTAATGTAAACAATTGCAGTAATTATGTATTATTAATTATTCAGTACTTCTTAATATATATATCAATAGTAATAATATAACGTAGTCTATATTAAGTGCCTATTGTGTGTTGTATAAATGTGATTATTATCTATTTTTACATTTCCTGTACTGGTCATTTTAAGATTTCCCGACAAGATGGTTACAGAGGGTAAATTTAAACGTGGATTCCTTCATATATGCATGTACATTTGGTTTAAAATGGACCCATAGAGATTCATATACATATCTATATGGAAAGACATACTATCACCACATAGCGTTGAAAAAGGTGAACTAATTGCTATTAGTGTCCTTCTCGTACGATAACGTATTCCTTGTCTAACAGGAATATATACACTTGCCTTTATTGCACACTAGCACGTTCTTTACAGTTACGGGGCATATATTTGTCCTTATCTAACACTATCGCGCACTTTGTCTATTGACAAGCCATACACTGTCATCTATTATTATACTCTCTAAGTTATTGTTACTTCTATCTTCAATAGATAGCAGCACATGACTTGTCCGCACAACAAGGAACGCACTCGTGTGCGACAAGAATAGATATATTTACTGTCAAACAAAGAGGGCGACAATGCGCGACAAAGGACAGATATATACGTATATGTGCTCGTGTTAGACAAGGAGAATAATAATATATGATCAAGACAGCAATAGAGACAGTATGTATTATGGTAAGCGTTCCAGTGTCCGCAAATAGAACAAAACTTTATTTCTTTCTGTACAAAAGAATAATCAGAATTTATGGATTTTTATGATTACGTCTTTCGAATTAGACCTCAGCTTTCTTCCTACCTTCCTTTTAACCTAATTTTATTCGATAGATCGAAGTATTAGCTAGAATCACAGATGGATAGGGAGATCCTCAATGCAATTAGTTAAGAAGTCAGCCAAAAAGTACCCACTAAGAATAAATGCCTTGAACAACCAATAACCGAGCTACACACATATTTCTTCCCGGGGGTCTTGGCGGGAGAAACGTGTGTATGTACGGCGAGAGAGAAAAAGAAAACATGCATTCGAACCACGGCGGCTAGAGAAGGATAAGAGCGTAAAAGCATAAAATTTGCCTCAAAGCTTAATTAAATACGAGAAATAAATTGTTCTTTTTGGATTGAGTATATAAACAACATTCAGGATATGACAAGGAACAGCGGCAACGACCAACAGCAACCAGAAGCAACGACCTTCTTGGAAATGGTTACACAATGAAAAATAAGAATATTTATGGTAAAATAATCATATAAAATGTATGTGGAAGAAGTTTCATTAAGCGATTGTAGTTTAGCACCATTTTACAATCTCATTATTTATCATGTTCTTCTAATACAAAATCACGAAGTCAGGCCAGAAATTGGTCGAAATATTGAGAACTTCAGTTCCGAAAAATTCCTGGAAAGTGACGTAATTTCCAAGAATCGCCTAAATTGTGTCATCTTTTATGCTATCATGTTCTCCTGATACAAAACTGCAAAATAGGTCGGAAAATTTTGTGCTTTTGAAGTTTCTCAGAAAATATCGTCATATGCAGGAATTTCAAAAGATTTGGGATACCTGTTATGTTATTTTATTCTCTTAATACTTACCAATACTTGCCAATACCTAACCGATACTTATCTATTTTCTTGAACTCTTGTTCATTTCTTAAAACTTATTCCTTAAACCTATGCAATTTGAGAAGGCATTTTAAATAATTAAGTGCTTCGTCTATTTGCAAATAAGATTGTTTTATTCAAATCAATTTGCAAGTTTACAATAGTTCTACAATTTTTCAATTAGTTTACAATTTTCTGTATAGTAATTTATGTAATTCTGTAATTTTACAATGTAAAATTTAAATTTAATTTAGACAAATTTTCTCTCTTCATTGCTTGAGCTACATCACTTTATAATTTGAATTTGGCGCGGGTTATTTCATGCTGTGTTCAGCAGAGGGAGTATGCATACGCTATCACGAAAATGATAATTAAATGTCACAACATTAATAGTCATGACTTTCCTGTCACGTGTAAACATATCAACATGTACGTGAAATAAAGATATTACTGTAAGTAATTGGTTTAATCATCAATGGTAGTATCATTACAATTTAAAAGAAATTTAGTAAATGATATTTTTAATAAATTACAGTGTACCTATAATAAAAGATCTGGTAAAAAAGAAGAAAAATCAGCATGTTTCCGTTGCGACAAATACTTCGATGTGGAACGCGACTGGTTCTTACGAGAGAACCTATAAATTTATGTCAGATTCCATTGATTTCGAAAGATAAACTTAATGTCAGTCTACACAAGCTAACTTTTATACGGATGAACACGAATCTTAGCGAATTATCGGAAGAAAACAAGGAAGAAGATTCTAACAAACATATTCTCGGCAAAGTTGTAGGAAAACTAAAGGTGATGTTTACATGTAAAAAATGTAACTATCGAAATGGGAAAATTATATCGAAATTAGCATACGAAAAAGGAGTAGTTATAATTCGTTGTGACGGCTGCAAGAATAATCACTTAATTGCTGATAATCTTGGGTGGTTCGAGGAATTAAAGGACAAAAGGAATATCGAAAAAATATTGGCGGCAAAAGGAGAGACCGTACGAAAAATTCAAAATGATGTTGATGGATATCTCGAGGTTGTCGCTAAAGAGGAGTATGATTTGATTCAACATAATAAAGAAAGAGAACAGCGTTTAATAGAAGAGCAAAATGAAACACACGATCAAAATAAAAAGGTTAAATCTACAGAAGAATCGTAGGAAATGTTGTTCAGGAAGCGGAGTTTTTATTTTGACAAAATAGCCATAAATATATCTAAATAAATGTAAATACTTTTAAATTTATTGTAGACTATGTGTATTTTTAATGCTATGTTATAATTATGGAGAAACAATAATATCCAAAGTTTGGTTGATATAGAAAGACTTAAATGTTTTTTGATCCTTCCTGTTAGAATTGCTAAAAAAGAACAGCATTGTTTCTACTGTGCGTTTGTATATTACATGTAAATAATATTTCTAATATATACAATTTGGTAAAAAATATATATTCTTGAACAAAGTTCCTCAGATCAGATGATGCAAATTCTGTAAGATTTGCCTCTTCATTCAGAGTATTAAATATACATGTATTTTTTTTTTTACGAAAACAAATTTAGATATTATATATCTAATATCAATAACATTTAATTTTTAACATTTTAACATTTTCATTTAAAGAAATGACAGATCTTGGCACATGTAGAAATTATATGGCAAATTTCTAATTGTGTTATGCATTGAATACTTCTCTGTGTATATCAAATAATATGTACATATACATATTATATTTTGTTATAAAAATGTCTTTTCTTACTAACAGTGAAATATATAGATGATAATTAAATCTTTTATAAATGTGTATATATGTATAATACAAATATATATATGTAAAATATGTACGTATATAGTATTAAAAACAAAAGGAATGATTTATTGCTTTTTCCTTATCATGCATATGTAAATCCTATATTTTTAAAAATTTCTATTGTAAACTTTAAACATCTCTGAAGGCACTACTTCTGTCCAACTTGCAATAGTATTATAATAATGGACTATGAATAATTAATTATGGTGATAATATTATTGATATTAATAACATTAAAAATCTCTAAGTACACCAGATATTGGAATGACATGCAAAGTTAATTTCCAAATTCTGCTTGACTTTGTTATCAGACTATGTTTTGTGATATAAGGCACTGTATCTTTTCATTGCAATCAGTCATTCTGATATTTTTGAAATACTAGTAACAATTTTTTTCAGATTTATAATATTGATAAACTAGTATTTAATATTTGTTGAATAATATATTTTAAATATTATTAAAATGTGTAAAATCATCTTGCCTCTAAAAATAATTATTCTTACATAATTGACAGTGATTACGTAGACTAGTACTTCTTAAACTAATCTTTGCACAAAAATATGTCATTTCACTTCTGCACTTTTATAATATTATAAAATATTGACATGTTTATTTTTGTCATTATTTAGCACAATAAAAATCAGCTTACCCTAGTCATACTGTAGACTAGTATTTCGTTATTATTTTCGAGAACTAAGAATCTCTGGAGCAGAAATAATTAATATATTTGTGTAGTCGCTATTAACTGAAATTATTTTTGATTTTTTATACCCTTTTTGGTTTTGACACAATTGCATATTCACTATTATTAAAGACTTTATGCTTTGGACCCATATTACTGCTTGTAGATGCAGTATCAGACTGATTTGTTTTCTTTCTAATAACACCATATCCAAGATGACTATCATCTGCTAATCTAACAGCAGACATATCTTCAACAATATCATAATTGGACCATGCAGCACTGGTATCAGCAACAGAAGTATTTAAGGATACATTTGAATGTGAATTTTGGGACATGCTATTAAAGTTTCCAAATTTGAATGTGCCCTTTTGAGTAATTTTAGTTGCAGAACCAAAATGCTCCAATTTGTCGTAATCAGATTCATCATTGGGTACATGATTAGTTGTTGAAGTCACTGGACTATCCGTAATACTAGACTTACTCTTTGAAGAGCTTTGGGACGATATAACAGGCATCATCGTTTCATATTGGAAATCATCCTCGTTTTCTTTGTCTTTATCACTATGCAATAACGAGTTTAATCTCTCTGTGTGATGTATATTGTCAATACCATGAGTTTTCCATGCATCATTTCTTACTTCTACTAGGTCGTAAGGATGTCTTTCTTCGTCATCTAATATGGAACTTCCTATCGTTTTTTGAGACATCTCTGGCGAATTATCGCGATTTAATGCTTTGTATTCTCCACAGGCAGGCAACTCTGATACTTCGGTATCTACGCTTTTTTTGTCTAACAAACTGGTGAAAACGTATTTTCGCGGTGGTTTCGCGGGTTTCGGTTTACCGATACACAAAGACGGTTTAGAAGATGAACTAGTATCTAAATTAGATGATGAAGTCGACTGTTTCTGTGAATTTTGCGGTGAAAAATCAATATCGATTAAGTTAGCAGAACTATTTGGAGAAGGGGGTAAGGCTGCTCTAGATCCAGCTTCCATCGATAAGGCTGCGTGATATTGAGCATCATTACAGTCAATGTTTGCACTATTTTCTTCATGCATTAACTTTTTCATTGACCTCATCTTGGAATACATACAACGAAAAATTTCTTGTTGACTACTGTGTTCCAAGCGAAAAGAACCTTCTCCAGATTCACATTTTCGCCCTGCTTCAAAAATAAATTTTCCATCTTTGTAACCATATCTTCTGATATATCGATATGGCCAAGTAAATAGAACTACATCCCCATCCATTAATTTAATATCAACTGCAGCTACTACAAGTGTATAGTTTCTAGTTTCTAAACCACATCGCTTAGATGCATCTGTCTCTACCACTTTCACAGAAAATACTCCTTCTCCACTGGTACAGTACAGATCGTTGTTCTCCTCTATTGTTTGATTAGACACGCTATCTTTAAATGCTACTAACTGGAATGCAGTGATCCAATGACTCATATCAGATTCCGAATAGCATCCAAAATAATGAATTCCTGATTTAGTCACAACCTACATACAACAAAAATAAGGAATTGAATCATTTCATTTCATTGTTTGCTAAATATTAAATCTTATGTTAAATGTTTACTTACAATAAATACATGTGACTGATTGCTAGGTGCTATTTTAATGCATGCATCTAACGTGATGATGCGAGGAGCATGTAACTGCAATATAGCTTCTTCTTGATTGTCATAAATTTCTACACGTTTGATCCCATAGTTACTAGTCCTAAACAGCTGACAGAATCTTTTGTGCCAAGATTTCTGTAAAAGATATAAACAATGTAATTGCCTTTAAATATAGATAATTTAATGTTAAAAAAACTGAAAAGAAAGATTTTGTGTATTTGAAATATCACAACTATTGGTATGAATCAAGAATGACGTGTGCCAAGATCGATTCAGCGTTATTGCACACGCTTGAAATGTCTGGAACTTATCGCGCGAGTTTTAGGTTAATTCATTGGTCACTAATCGGTGGCCATCGATAACAAATATTTCTTTGAAAGATACAGATAAATAAATAAATAAATGGGAAAAACCAATTTGTCAATGGATCGTGAGAATTCGAAACAAACATTTATTCATAGTAACGTTAACCAACCTTGAGCTGGCCTAACATTCCCTGCGGTGGTAACAGCAGGATCCCTTGTAACAGAGGTTCCTCGGGCTCCATCGTTTTTTGCGAAACATCAGCAGCCTCACGTATTACTAGGAACGTGCCTTTGCTCCTCGTATAATTTTGAAAAAGTGAATTTTTCCACTTTCACTCCCACTTTTTCCCGTCCGTGCTATTCCTCTCACTGGTTCGCCTCTGCTTTCGAATGGTGCTCTATCGTTTACGTTTAGTTTGACAGTTTTCCCGAACACATTCAACCCATTATAATGTATGGTGCTTGACATTTCACAAAAGCTTTAAGCCCGACGTCTTTAACGTCGACTAGATTTGCCGAGGAGAAAAATATTCGTTCGTCTCTATGTGTACGTGTTGCACGGATACGTCGTGTATGGTATATAACGACACGGATTGTACTGTTCTTACATGATTCTCCGACACATTCGGAGCCAACTGTCGGGTAATAGAGGCATGCACGTCCTCCGACCGTACGACGTTGCCCGAATTGTCACGAATGGACATAGAAGCGCGGACTATTCCCGAGAGATAACTCTCGCGCCTCTTCTTTGCCTTCTCTCTTTATGCTTTCTTTCTTTTAACTCGTCAACTTCTAAACTTTGTTTGTAAAAAATTTTTATCACGCATCGTGTGTTATATCTGAGTTATTTCGTTTGATCTGACGTCGAGAATTCCAGAGTATAATCAATGCGAAACGAAACGGGAGGTGATTTAAATCGAGGATTGTTTGCTTTCTTTCCAGACGCAAGACTTGGTCGTAGATAAGCGTTGT
Source organism: Bombus affinis (assembly GCF_024516045.1). Lineage (NCBI taxonomy): Eukaryota > Metazoa > Arthropoda > Insecta > Hymenoptera > Apidae > Bombus > Bombus affinis. The sequence continues at coordinate 3,565,178 of NC_066357.1, read as the reverse complement.
GAGTTGCGACACATCGACTTCCGTTCCTAAACGACGATAATAATTACATTTTTCTCTACTTTCCATTATCAGTCGTTTAATTTTTAATATGACATATATTGTAATAATTAATTTTATCTGTAATAAAAGTATTTAAAGTAAGAATCTATAATTATTTTCTTTGATATGTAACACATAATAGCGTGTAGTCATCGAGTCGAAAGTGGAACAAAGTACGACACCGAACAAAAGGAATTTGAAACGCTCCTACGATGAAGTATAAAATCACCAAGCTATGGATGATTTTTTCTTATTAGCGACGTCGATGCGTAGGCTTGGAATAATGCAACCGACGCAACTAGGCTTTATCTCTGGTTTCGTTATACGGAAGTGGTACACCAACCGATATGAAACAATACAATTGTCTCTTGGCTGTGACAAACGCGCGCGCAAACGAAATATGTAATAACATTACTCGGTGTCGATACTTTGCATGTAGACCGATCCAAAGTGCTATTCGATGTTTCTTCAGTTTGTTTCATATCTCTATTTTCTTCGATTTTTAGTAATTCTTGGAATTGTAATATAGCATGTATAGGCACACAATGTTAGGAACATTGCACAAATAAAAATATAAAAAGTATATTCATACGTGAGACTATTATCTCAAACAATATGATAAATAAATTATAACGCGAACAAAATTCTTTACGTGCCTGTAGCGGAGACTTTCATTTTTATAGTATGGATATAATCTCTTCACTTTATCGACTTTCAAGGATTATACATATCTGATTTCTCGTCTATCTCTTTCATTTTGATAAATTTTTCTGAGAACATTATAATATTGAAAAGCTTAGGGCGAGTTTCGCGATGAGTTCGATAGCGCACGCAACTAGGCTAAACAATGTCTCGTTTCAATTTCACGGGGGTTCGATCGTTCGGTAGTTAGTTATTAAAGAACTGACCTTTCTTGTGATTCGCGGTGCATCGAGTTGCATTAGGTTTACTCGGTATACGGCTCGTGATCGCGATCAGCTCAGCCTGTAATAACGAATCGGCCAAACTAATGAAGTGATACATTATTCACAGGTGTCCTCGGTTATATACCGTACGAACAATACGACGCGCTGTTATTTTAGTTCGTCAATAGAAATGATATCGGTTCTCTTGCTCCTCTGGTGTGTCAATTATGGGGACAGTTACAACAATTTTCCATCTCTAATTACCACCAACGCTACTATGGGTACGAGTGATTTTCCTCTTAAAACAAAACCTAAAAGAAATTTTTCTTCCAAGTGATATTATCCTTTGATGGTGTTATTATCCTTAGAAAGAAATAAAATCGAATTAAGTTCAGTGAAAAAGAATTTTTTTAAACAGCCGTCATCATCGATAAAAGCTTCTTTGATAACAATGGCGACCACCGAAATGTTATGGGGGTGGTGCACGATTTAATCATAAATACTGTGAAAAAGGAGATGCACATAGGTGGCATAGTTGTACGTATTTTTCGTGATGCGGATGTCAATCTATGGCAAGGTAAACTCTACATCTCTAAACATGGTTAATCATCATTCGGATTACTCACTAACCCTCGTTATTTCTTAATCATTAACAAGGCTATACAATCCTTTTATCTGTCGCGAGTTGCTGTATAACGTGGCGCCTGCACGAGGTCGCACGAAAGGAAGAATTGATACATCTCGCCATAACAGGTACAGAGGTATCGTTTTTTTAAATATTCTAAATCAAGAAAATTCAAACAAATTAGTATCATTTTCCAGAGATTCTAAATTAAGAAAATCTAAATACATGAAAAAAACCTAAAAATTTAGTATCGTTCTCTAGAGATTCTGAATTAAGGAAACCTAAGAGAAAAGTTTATCATTTCAAGATCCAGATTGTCCCCGAATTCCAGAGACGGATGGCATGAGCATGCCGGTGGTGGTGCCAGGAGAAGAGCTGTCACAGATTTTTCTCGACTTAAGGATGATGAACATTCTACCCTGGAACGTGATCAACATTCTCCACGACGATACATTCGGTGATAAGGGCAACTAGTAGCTGCGATAGTGGCACGAGAGTCCTTTTATCTAATTCGATCTGTGTTCATGGCTCGTTTCAGGCAGAGACACGATCAGCAGAGTAATGACAGCCATCTCGGACAAGTTACCGAACAAGCAAGTGAACTTGATCTCTAGATCGATTTTCACGTTGAAACACGAAACGACGAGAAGTGAAAGGAAAAGTTCGGTGAAGAAGACGTTAAACGATTTCCACGTGGAACAACTGGGACATTGTTTCTTAGTTATTGCTACTGTCGACATGATTGCTGATGTGATGGGCGTGGTGAGATCTCTGTTCTTATAAAAATCTCAAACACCATGATAAGCGACATTTTTCGTTTCTTGTTAGAAGATTAATACGTTGTCAATTCCATATCAAACATTTGAAAATTTCCGGAGGGATTTCTTAGGTTGAGATTTTTCTTTCAAGGCGAGATCCTTGAAGATGGTCCATCCAGGTAGTCAATGGTTGTACGTGATCACCGACAGCGCGTCGAAGAATATGACCAATATGACGGCATTCGTTGATTTATTGGCAGAAGGAGGAAACGTAGCCTTCATGTACAACGCGACCAATTTGAGCAACTACTGTGAAGTAACAATCTATATTTTCAGATAATTAACTGCTGGGATTGTTTCATTTGTTGCAAACGAACTTATTACACAACCTAATAATATTAAGAAAAAAAAAGAAAAAAAGACAAAGTAATTCCCAAAGAAATATCATAAGCAATCCCTCTATAAAATTTCTTTCATATAGGACAAATAATTGTTGAAAGATTCTTGCTTCAGATCAAGCTGATATGTTACGTGGAAGAATTGATTCAAGCACTGGCGAAAGCTCTTGAGTACTCCTTGACGAGCGAGATTGATCTGTTTAAGAGCATGGAAGAGGAGAAGTTCGAGATGATCAGGCTAACGAAACGCGAGAGGCGAGCGGAACTCCTGAAGAATATTAGAGTCAGTAAATTGTACACAAATTTATAGCGAAACGTCCTTTAACGGAACTAAAATCGAAACTATGTTCCCGTCAGATACACCTTTCCCAAAACGCGTTTGCTTCAGAAGGTTTCTGCGGACGGTGCTTGTTATGGAGATTCTCCTCGTCCATAACTTGGGGAAATTTCTTTTCTCGTGGTAGAAACATGGCACACCTGTTGGATATAGGCACCTGGTCACCTGGTTTCGGGGTAAATCTAACGGACGTGATTTTTCCTCATATCGCGCACGGATTCAGGGGCACTAATTTACCAATTGCGACTTACCATGTGGGTAAACGATCTTTTAACTTATTTATCTGAATCTTTCTAATGGAAGTACTTTTGGAATTATTGGCTAAAAAAGAAAAATTAAGAAGACAAATAAGTAAAGTATTTCTTGTGTTATTGTTTAGAGAGGAAAGTTAATTTATTAAGCCTTTACTCGAATCTTTTTCGTTTCAATTTTGACACAACCACGTAATCGAGTTGAAAATTTATATATTATTTTAGAATCCACCATGGCAGATAATTTCTGTGAGTAAAACAGGCCAAAAACTATACGAGGGATTGGTATTCGACGCGATCAATTACTTAGGCTCGAAATTGAATTTCTCTTATACGGCGATTACGCCGGAAGTGACTCGAAATTCAAACTCTTGGAATACCTCTCGGTACGCGAAGCTTGGCGAGGTAAGGATTTATATATACACTCTGTTCTTTGTCCCTTGTCTTCTTCGTCGGCTAATCGATTCTGTTCTTAGAAAATTAAAGAAATGACCATGTCGGCTACCAGAAAAGTGCCAAAAGAGGTGATCGATTTGGTGCGAGAGAGGGAGGTTCTTTTAGGTGCTTGCGCGATCACTGTAAACGAAAATAAGAAGGACGCGATTAATTTTACTGTACCTATTTTCGTGCAGACCTACAGTTTTTTAACTTCCAGGCCCAAACAATTGTCTAGAGCTCTCTTGTTCGCCTCACCGTTCACCAAAGAGGTTTGTATAGATACAACATTTCTTTTTATAATAACAATGCTACCAGATCATTGAATAATATAGGTAACTCTTGTATAACGAGAAAGTTAGGTCTCAAAAAAATCGTCTAAAAAGTATTTTTAAGTTATTACTCGAGGGTTGGTCGTTGCTGAAAACTTAGCTCAACAAATCCTCCTTCGAAATAGCTTGAAAATAAAACCGAAGAAACGAAGCAAATATAGCGCACATATAATATTATCGAACATTAGTCGCTTAATAGTTTCTCACAAGGTTTCCTGTGCTTCTCACAGTGACAGAAACGAATCGACGTAGTTACAAAAAGATCGCGGAGAGATATTTCGTGGCTGCGCTAAAAGCGTTGGCTAATGTTTCGGCATTCCGCTACGTAATAGCGCATAATGACAGAACTATAAAGATTGTCGTCGTTCGGTTCGGTATGTTCCGTGCTGGCATTCCCCTAACGTTCCGGCTGCCTTTTAGACGTGGGCCTGTCTGGCGGTATCCATTATCGTAATGGGTCCGATCTTGTACCTGGTTCACAAGTACAGCCCGTACAGCATCAAGACCTCGGGCCTAAAGTCCTCGTTTCAATGTGTGTGGTACGTGTACGGGGCACTTCTTCAACAAGGTACGACTTTATTGTCCCGTAAACCGCCTCTATTTCTCGCACGTTCACGCGATGCAAGCTTCTGGCGATTTTACTACCGATCAACAGGTCAAATGTTCTGTATTTATCGCATACAAATTTTATTTGTTGGCATATAACTTCTCTGTGATGGCTCACAAAATTTGAGACCAATTTGAAAGCATATAAAAATTACAATATACTTACCGGAGACGTATATTTAGTACAAAATTACAGAATATTTCAGAACCTATTGTTTCATATCGATAGAAGCAGAAATCAGCAAAATTTCTCATACCGCATAATCTTACAACTTCAGGAACGTGTTAACGAGGTTTAATAAACAATGGTAACGATACTCATTGCCAGAATATCGGCTCGTAAATTTCATGCGTTTAAATTCTTTCCATTTCCATACAGTAACCAAACACTTTCCTCTACCCTCTCTTTATTTGCTAATTGAAATTCAACGATCAAAAAGTACCTACTATAAAAAAGAAAAAAATCTCACGCCATCGAAATAAAATTCAAAAAATTCCAGGAGGAATGTATCTGCCGCATTGTGACAGCGCTCGCATACTGATCGGCGTCTGGTGGTTGATCGTGATGGTCGTGGTAGCTACTTACTCCGGAAGTCTGGTCGCCTTTCTCACTTTTCCACGAATGGACGCCTCTATCCTAACCGTAGACGATCTGCTCGCGCGTAAGGACGGGATCACCTGGAGTTTTCCAAACGGTAGCTTTCTCGAAATGTACATGCAGGAGACCGACGAGCCTAAATACCATACTTTATTGTCGCGCGCGGAAAGTCACAACGACACGGAGGAAGAGAAACTGGTGGAACGTGTGAAGGATGGGAAACACGCTCTGATCGATTGGAGAAGTTCCCTCAGGTATAGTTCGTGTCAAATCCATACAAAATTTCGTGGAAATTAACGAGACCGTGAAATAGGTTCTTGATGAGGAAGGATCTGTTGTTGACCGGAGTCTGCCATTTCTCGTTGAGTATGGACGAGTTTCTCGATGAACCTATCGCCATGATCATTCCACACGACAGTCCTTATTTGCCTGTCATTAACGCGGAGTAAGTTGCGCGTTGACTTCTGAACGATAAAAGTCGGTAATTAGTTGGGGTAATGGTTTGGAATGTAAGATATAACGGGATATGTTAGAACGAAAGAAACTAGAGAATAAAGTCTGGATAGTATTGATATTAATTAAGTTTTGGTACGATTGCAATATATTTTTATAAGTTTCTTTATAAGTCGTATCATTTCTATTAGGAAAAGTTTGTTCTAGCGTGTCCTATTGTACTCGTAGTTTCATTTATTCCACGAATTAAGATTGTTTGAATGAAACGGAGTCTTCGAAACGTAGATTGCATCGAATGCTGGAGTCTGGGATGATGAATAAATGGATCACGGAAAGGATGCCGATAAAAGACAAGTGCTGGGAAGTGCCAGGAAGCAATCAGGCGGTAAACAAACGGAAAGTGAACGTCACCGATATGCAAGGAATATTTTTCGTATTGTTCATGGGTATTGTCTTTCAAATCCATCGTCGCAGATTTCATCAGCATCCTAATTAAAAGATTTCTTCGTTATTTTAGGCATCATACTGGCTTTCTTCTTTCTCTTTTGCGAGTGTTACTGTCATAGACGCAAGATATCTAAGGAACGAAAATTAATTCATCCCTTCGTCTCTTAAATCTCGAAACATTAATATTAAGATGCAACGAAAATAAAATAGGAACAAAATCATTTTCTGCTATTCGTCGCTCCTTTATCCTTTATCCACCAGTGTCTCAATATAGGCGATACGCGATTTCTCCCCGGAAAAATGAATCAAACCGATGTAATGCGCCGAAACGCACGTGTAATCACTTTTTTTCTCCTTTTTTGTTCCATAATTACTGACTGAACAAAAAAAGCGTGCTTGGTACTAGCCGACGTAACCGGAAGACCTAAAAATCCTTGCTCAATCCAAGCTCACGATTTTTTCGAATTTCTTTTCCTTCGTTACATCGATCCAGAAGAATCACGAACGTTGAGCAGAGCCATAAAATTGAGAAACCAGTAGTTGTTAGTCCATTTCTACCGACAATTCGCATGGCCAAGCGGGCGCGAAATGATTCTCGCCAATGAAATAGCGACCAATGGCCCGCGAACGTTTGCAAGCCATTACAATTACCATCACGAACGTCTAATTTGCGGGTAATGAACGGCACCGGATATTGCGTGGATATCCACGCAACGTTCGAAGTCGAAAACGTTCGATTCGTTCCATCACTGGCGCTCGGAACATGCTTTTTCATCGTTAGTTGCACGAGAATCGTGGCAACGTTTCGTGGATGCTATCTATGGAGTTAATCTGAAGAAAATGTACGCGGTAACGGCAATTATTCTGTACCGTGTAAGCAATAAAGATTCATTTAGAACAGTAACGCAAAGATTATTTATTTATTCACTGGTAAAATGCTGGTAAAATCCACCTGTTATTATGCAACATGAAGATATTAGACTTTATTGCAAAACCGAGATTTACTATCTACAGTTAAGAAGATTGACACGGATGCTCCTTGCACAGGTATTTCGAGGATTCGTTCATTGTTTCGTTAAGTCGTTAATTTTACTTGGAAGACTTCGCGCCTAACAAGGTTTATTGCATTGTGAACAGTAACGACCGCAACATTGAGCAAGACTTATGACGCGTATGATTCAGTTGCTCCCTGTTACGTTACGCTGGAAGTTGCCACAACTAGTTACTTTATTAAGATCACACTCGAAGAAGAATGGAAGTTGCAAGTGTGCGAACGCGAGAACGAAGAAAGGTCGGCTTCTACTTGTTTATCTTCGAATAATTTGCTTGTTTTCGAATTCATAGAAATCTATGTAATTACTCTTTTACCCCTTAACTGTTACTACGGGGTCATAGAATACTCCATACATAAATATTATTGTAATTTCGTTGTAGAATAGTCGTCGCATCAACGTGAGCTAAATTAATCGATGTTACAAATTGTCACCTAAATTTCCAAACCCACCGTAGATTAGATTTAGGTTTAGATTCCACCATTCGCGCAGTCACCACAAAATGTTAAAAAAAATCCTAATAAAATAACTAGATTTTTGAAGTAACGAATTTGCCAATTAAAAATATGACTTTTCTTTTATTAATTAATTTCCTTGAATTCTTCAAAACTAAATTCCACCACTTATTCAGTCGCCATTAAATTTCCACAAGCTTGCGAATCCCTGGGATTCGAAGAACCCATAACAAGATTTGGAGGAACGAATCCGCCGCGATTCTCTGAATAATTCTGAATAATTCTCCTCCTCCTGTTCCTCATTCTCCTCCTACTACCAACTTGGCATCCTCTGGGGAAGCTGGAACCCCGGCACACGGTTTCGCGAAGGGGAAAGGAGAAAGACGAGCGCGCGATATGACGGCGTACATAGACACGGGTTTATCTACCTGACGACCTTGCCGTTTAAAAAATCGCAGAGTGGCCGGCAGAGGCTCGAGCGGGCGGCGTGCACCATCCGCGAGCCAGTTCCGACGTAGAGAGCGGACGACTAAGACTAATCCTAACAGAGCTGCCTGTCGACCCACGTTTCCGCGCCACCGTGTTGCGCTTCCTTTCGTAAATCGAGAGAGAATCCGCGAGGAGACGGGTTGTCCATGCTCCTCGCCAGTCGACCTGTGCTCCTCGTCCGCCAGTTATCCAGCAACCAGTCGCGATTAATATGGGCGCCTGGATGTCCTGGCTGATCCTGTTGCAGCGTACGTATTTTTATTCCGTTTTCTTTTATTATTTCCATTTAATGTTCGTCTATTGGTTGACAGTTCGGAGTATTAAACTTTTGCAATTTCCGCATAATATATACGCGATTTATGTTAAGATTAAATTAATCTTCCTTACGATTTCATGAAAATATTCTTCAACGGTGTCGTTCGTACTCGGCGAATTGTCTTTAACTTAGGATTTAATCGAGTCTTGTTAAAATCTTATAATTTTTCTGTGGTAAATATTCTAACAGCGTCGTTCATGCTCGAGGAATAGTCCTTAACTCAGGATTTAACCAAGCCTCCTTGAGATTCTATAATTTTTCAGTGAAAACGTTCCAACAGCGTCAATTGGTATTTGAGAAATTGTCCGTATCTTAGGATTTAATTAATCTTCCTTAAGGTGATGCGATTATTCAATGAAAATATTCTCCAACAGTGTCGTCCGTGTTTGTCCACGGCTACGACAACGTGGGATTCGACGGCTGGTATCAACCGGTTCCGCATCGGCCGGTCGACATCATCACGGACGTTATTAACGACCTAGGCGTGCGGATTCTGCAACAGTACACGGCCCACGGGAACGTTGCATTCTCGCCGACGGGGGTTGGCTTCATCCTGGCAGCACTTTACGAGGGCTCGGCTGGCAGAGGAAGACAGCAGATCGCGGATGCTCTTGGTCTACCGCGAGATCGAGACATCACCAGGATCGGTTTTCGCGATATCCATCGTAGATTGAGGGTAAGAATTATCCTAGTCATTTCTGACTCTCGTTAATCCCTTCAGAAATATCTTCAATATTTTAATATTTTAATAATTTGACAATATGGAATTGATTGACAATGCATTGAACTTCAAAACAGTTCCCTTATAAAAAATACAGGCTATGACTTTCTGTGAAACTGCGTCTTTTCGTGCTCTTCATATTTCATTGCCCTGTCCTGAGCACCTTGAGCAGCAGTGTATGTATAAATTGCCATGCCAGTTATTTCTTCTATATTCTTCTTAAGTTTGGAAGAATCCGAGCATCAGAGGGTTAAATTCTTCACTGTTGCATAATACGTTCGATGAGTGCGATTAGACACAGTAAAGGAACACGGAAAATTTGCTGCGTCGGTTCATTTGAGGCTTGAACGCGTAATTTCTCTTCTTTAACTAGCAGTTTCTCTTCTGGTCGATCGCCCTTTTCGAACAAGTTTCGTAACGAATCAAACATCCGTGACGGGTCCATAGTAATTATTTCTGTATTTCAAAGACGTATTTGAACGCCGATGGATTCCTTGGGGGTCTAACGCTCAATCACGAGAACACGAAACTGAGGCCAGAGTACGAAGACATCCTTAGGTTCTACGGATTCGATCTGTCTATCCCTGAAGAGGAGACCAACGAAACCGAAACTACTTCTGTACCAGAAACAACTAGTGCGATGACTGAACAATCGACGACCGAAGCAAGAACGTTGGTTCCTGACGAAACTACCACGCCAAGTACAACAATAAGAACTATGCAGAGTTCTGAGATCACTAGCGATATACCAATGTCCACTACTCCCATGGTTGAACTTATTGGAATGACCTTAAGCACCATAGACGAGCAAGATAGATTGACACAAACTATTTCTGATAGCTCTGTTTTAACGGGCGCTACAGTAGCTACTACCCTGCCTAGTTTAGTTACAACTTTATCTACCGAGGCAATGACTACATCTACGAGTACCTTGCCTAGTTCAATTACAACTTCATCTGAAACTTCTACCACTGTTATTTCTACTACTACTACTACTGCAGCTACTACAACAACTTCTGAAATACCGCAGACAACCGTTACAAATTCTGCTCAACCTATAACGACGGTCACTTCCACACCAAGTATTCAATCGCCAAACGCTGATGGAACATCAACTACGCCATCGACTTTGACGAGTACCGTTGCGATTATATCTACTCCAAGTTCAACTTCGGCCGTAACATTTTCAACATCAATGGAAACAAATTTAGAATCAACGATTATATCTGCTATTGGACAGACGACCGTTTCCACTGATCAGGCCGCCGAATCTGTGATGACGACGGAACCCATCACGGAGTCAACGACCGCGTTAACAGGCTCTACGCCAAGTTCTACGTCAACAACTACCGGAACTACTGTCGTCGCGTTATCCGCAGAAACTTCAGAAACGTCAGCAGCCAATGTGACAGAAGCTTCAACGAGTTCGACGATCCCAACTCAGGCGAACGAGGCGTCGTCCACGAATGGACCACCTGCTGATGAGAATACCGTTTCAACGGGCTCGAACAATCAGTCTATCCCGAACGAGATGGGATCTACCGATTTGCCAGTCACGACCACAAGTGAAACCGGGTCGACTGGGCAGCTGACCACTGAATTCTCGAGCACGATGATGAATCGAAGGAAACGTAGCGACAGGAGCCCCAGGGGATTCTTCTCTAGCTATCCAGGTAGAGTGTTTTATTTTCGTTTTGTTCTTCTTTTTCTGTTATTCGTCCTTTCATTCCTCTATACGTTGATTAACAGGATGGATGAGATGAGTGTGGAGAATTTTGTAGAAAATGATTAAGACGAATGGCGAAGGATCTTAGGTAGAGCGCTGATGAATCTGGTTGGTTTATCGTATTAGGATTAGTGAAAAATAAGAGGGAGATAGAGATTAGAAATTGGGATAAATTAGTGGTTGTCTGACACGCTATACAGTTTGTAGATTTTTCGGGTTCTTTTATGCATTAGCGTCTCTCTGTCCTTAAAGAGTAACATTATAGAACATTTATATTAGCGTGGCTGCAAAAAGTATTGACGCATGCTCCTATTTTCTAACAAAGCATTATTTCGTATCGAGTTCTATATTTCATTATCACAGTATCAAGTTTTTGTAGTCATCCGTGTTTTTTACACGTAGAACGATCTTTTTGACGTGTTGACTAGACTATTCAATTTTCATCTATTAATTTCGTAACTTGTGTCCGAAAATAATTTTTTGCATTTCAGACGAAGGAATTTGGATGCAGGACCTAGGAATCTGGAAGCCTTATTCCACGACCTTGAACGAGGCATCTGTCAGAGACTCGACGGAGATATCGTTCCTAGTAAACGGCTGCGATGTCTCCTCCGTTACGGCTTCCAGATACTTCGCAGTTCTACCTTTTGCCTATTTTCCATCGCTGCATGCAGTTGCCCTTGAGTTTCCTCTTGATGTAAGAATCATATTTCTCTTCCACGAAAAGTTCTCAAACATATATTTGTTTTAATAATTACTATTATAATTATTCATCTAAACGTATGTTGTACGGCCGTACCGCCCGTATGCAGAAGACTAAAAACTGATAGGATCTATAATTACTGCGGCGACACACGAACAATTATGTTGTCCTCCATTTTAAAATCTACAATACAAAGAGTACATATTGATCAACAGATAAATAATTATACATAATATCGATGTGTGACAATTTTTTCAAAATTTGCCTCATAGTTACTGCAGCATATCGTCGCTTTAATGAATAATGGAACGATTAATAAAGATACTTGAAATAAATAATAAAGATTTACTAACTAAAAATATTAGAATTGAAAAATTACAAGCTGTACGTTGTGGATTTTTATAACTTTGCAATTTTATATTATACAGAATAATGAAACGATTGGCAGCTTGTAAAATTCATTCGTGAAATTAATTTAATTTACTTTAACATTAAATTTATGATCGCCGTAGGAGAGAATTTATTAGTACTGATAGCTAGTAACTCGCGACCTGTCAAGTTTCACCGTTAACGGTAGTTTAATTGTACAAGAGGATCCTGATCGTAAAGAGTCATCGAATGATTTCTGTACGAAATCACGTTTCTAACTCGTCATTCCAGGACCCAAGGTACAACATCCTGCTAATGATGGCGACAGACAGAAGGGATACGTATCGTTTGGCGAGAGATCTTGGCGGGAAATCGTTGAGACTATTGCGGAAGCAGTTACAGGCTACTTGGGTCAGGGCCACCATCCCGTCCTTCATGTTGCGCGGTTTTGTCACATTAACGTCTTTCCTGCAAAGGGTACGAAGCATAATTTCGTTACAAAAAACCTTAAACAGTTATTCAGTTTGTTTTTCTTCTCGAAATAGATCGAGTCATTGAAGAATGAATTTTAATAGATGAAAAGGGAACGGTTCTGAAAACCTGGCCGAACCGTGCTTTCCGGTGTTCGCCGCTCGATATTTTGCCATTAGTCGCGGCCATTAAGCGCCTAATTACTTAATCGCGTTAGTCTAGAGATCTTGAGCGCACTTTCCGTTTCTCGTCACGGCTGTATTCCGCGAAGCAGAGCGATCGGCACAACGCGTAGCCTTCTTGACGACACGTAATTCACGACAATTCGAAGCGCACAGCGAAAAATGAGAATTGTTTAATAGACGTAATTCTGGGCCCGGCACCATTCTACTCGCGAGTTTTACGGCCGATTCCACTGTTATTTCAGCATTCTCACAGGTTTTAGTGCCTTTGAATAGACGATGTTCAGCTTGAGATAATTTGACTCTCGAAGTTAAAGTCTTTTGTTCTATTGAGCCACTTCACGCGGTCGAATAGGATTATTTAAAATCGTCGTTGACTTTGTCTGACAATGTACTATTTTTACCAACGTTTAATAATTTTTCCATATTTATCACTATTTCCTTTCCTTCGATTATATTCTTCGAACCGCATTATTTAACGATTTTAATTATCGTCTTGATAACTTTTCCCGTTATTTGATTATATATTTTTAATATTTCGTTATAAAAAAGTTAATCTCATTTTCAGTTGGGAATTCTGGACGTGTTCGAGCCTAGAACCGCCGACCTCTCACCAATGACACCAGATCTTGGTGTGTACGCCAGAGACGTGCAACAGAGTATCGGGGTGAACATCAGAAACTATATGAAACCTGACAGAACCCACTCTCGTGAGTCGACTTATCGTCCTACCGATCCTCCATTGATCGTTCCACTGCGTCGGGACTATTATCGATACTATCATCCAGGTTTCTGCTCTCTGCTTTCTTCGTTCTACTGCACTCTTCCTCTACTTTCCTTATAACTTCAAACTCCAAAAGCTACGTGACTACATGGTGGTGTTAAATATTTTACAAGACCTAGCATTCTTCCCTCGCAAGAGTTTTTCCAATATTCTTGTCCAGTATTTTCCTCCCGCGAGGTCTAGAATTTTTACAAATTTTTCCATAGAATTATACTCCTGTTAGAGGATGTCGGAGAGTCTCGAATTTCTCGTGTATGGGAAACAGAAGAGGATATCTCGGATTATCGTAGGAGGAAGCGATCAGCGATTAGCAATGTTCGATCAGGTAATCGCTGTGACGCAATATCCACAGGTGAAATTGCGATTCTACGGTGCATGTCGTTCGCAAATAACAAGATATCGGTGGACGCGCGGCGGACAAGTGTCTGACGATGCCTTGCCGTTACTACTGGCGCGTGTCTGATCAGTTTCCCCTTCCTTTTTATTTTCTTCTTCGTATTAGATTGCCACATAAATTCCGTCAGCCAGAGTGTATCTCTTACGAATTCGATTTACGATATCCATCTATGCGACTGTTGTGCCACATCTCTTTCATAAAAATTTTCGAATTAATAATTAAACATCGACATTTTAAAGGAATAATTAATAAAAACATTTTTTAACCGGCGAAAAAAATTTAGCTACTATAAAATTAATTTCAAAATTGATTTGATCATACCTTTAGAATTTTATAGATCTAGATTTCAGATTTAGGATTTATTTTAGAATTTTATTATATTTTTCTTAATGTTAAGAATATGTGTTTGTGGAAGACGGAATTTTTAGAGACACGCGGTGAAATAGAAATCTTCGCGCAGATCGGGGCATCGCGAGCCGCGCCGAATTCGATTGATTCGTCAAGGGACTACCTCGTCGTTGATAGATTGCCGGATCTGTAACTCGATACACTCTCTCGTCGAGGTTGTTGACTGGCAACCGACGTCGTATCAGCAAACTGCATCGTGAGAATTGAACAAATATCGTTGTTAGTTTATTTTCTTTGAAAGGAAGAAAACAAATCCATATAATAGTTAATTTCTCTTTTTTACCGCGAAGTCATTAGATGTTTGATTACGCAAAGATTCTGAGAGATTCGCCTTTCCTTCGATCGTCTGTCGAATGTCGAATCGTCGCTAATTCGTTGTTTGTTCGTCCAAGAGCTGTCGTTTCCGGTTTATTGTAATCGACGCCAGCCACGATCAAGAATATTCTCAGTATTGTTATAATGTCGGCTGGATTTAATCACTGATATCCTGTGTGCCTGACTCACCGAGGGAAATAAATAAAAAGACCTTGCGTTCGTTCTCCGTTATGCCTACTAGGAATTCCTGAATCGTTACGAGGAATGCAGCTCGTAAATATTTTCATTAATCTGTCAGCTGCTTGTTTCCAATTTTCATCCTCTCTATCAATTTTTCAGTCCCCTTGTTACTCGTTTCATTTTCTTAAAACTTCTTTATCATTTGCACTGTACTAGCTTATAACTGAGATGATTTCTAGAAAAAGGATCTATAGGTCTATAATGAAAGAAGATCACTTGGAAATAACATAAATAGTAATGCTAGTAGCTAAGAGGAAGTACTTTAACACGATATACTTGAAAAAGAGTCTTATGGAACCTTTGGTCTTGTCTTATGGATCCATTTTGTGGAAAGCTTCTCAATTGAATAATTTTATCGAGTTTTAATAAGTAAGCTTTTAGAGTTATGAATAAGATATTTAAAAGAAATTTTTCTTTGTAGGAAATGGATTATTCGAGAGGGCAGGGCCAGTGCCATTTACAGTTGTCCATCCGTTCCTCTACTTCATCGTCGACGCAGAGACTTCGGTAGCTTTGATTGCTGGCCGGGTTAACGATCCGCTCAATTCGCGAATTTTGTAACTCTTAATCTACTTGGGAACAAAGATGGACAAGTTCCGGGTAGTAATAAACACATATGTTTATTTGACATACTTATAAATATCGTTATATATCTATAAACAATTACACACATATATATATATATTTATATTTATTAGATCTTTCCTAGTTCGCACACACCTACCTTTAAGTACACGATGTCTGTACAAAAATATCCGTACGTTGTAAATAAAGAAGGGAAAAAGAGAGAGAAAAAGAGTGACGAAGGGAGAGGGAGAGAGAAAAAGAGAAAGGGGAGATTAATTTAGCTTTTCGATTAATAGACGATTATTAAGGGCGATGGGCAAGAACTTAGCATTTTACAGAATTCGCTATACAATTTGAGTAAGATAAATGCATAATCATAGGGCTTGCAGTTGAAACCGCATGTTTTAATTATTTACGTCCTTTCTTTAACGTGGCGTTTCAACGTCAAGCCGGTTAGCTATTTCTCCGCTTAGACTTCCTTTCTTTTTATATATTCATGTACAGGCTAGCAAAAAACTGACAGACGAACACGCGGTTCGTTCGCGGCTGAGAAATATATTATTATCTTACTTATATTTATATGTATATTTATATATATAAATACAGTCCTACGCGCGCGATTTTCTTTTTATCGTTCCATAACGATCTCCACAGTCTCGCGCGGTCTGTGTTTGATTGGCTTCGCTTTCCGAGTAGCAGTCTTTAAGATAGAAGTTTCTCAAACTTCTATCCAATGTATAGATACATATATATCTTATATCTCTCGTTTCTTTTCTACCATTCCTTTTTTCTCTCCTGCTTTTTTCGTCTTCGAAGAAGAACGAGAACCATTCCTGCTCGAGTCCCGTTTTCTTCGACAAGTCTTACGTATTTGGCAGTGATTCGTGCAATCTCCTGGTTACCCCTCGGTTAAGAAATCGAAGAAACGTGCAGAGTTACGCTTGGAATTCCTATTCGGACAGTCGGTTCGTCGCAGGCTGTCGACAAGGTCCTGTGGTAAATGGTTATTTGGAAACCGGGTCAAGTGACGTTCTTCAGGATCCATGGTACGAACTTGGAGATCCTGGTACACACGCCTGGCAGATTGGCCTCTGCGCAACCAATTCCCCAGGATATGATGCCAGCAAGGAAGTATCGACCGTCTTTCCCTCTTACTTGGAGAGGACCACCCGAATCACCCTGAAAATTACACGTAACAAGCCTTTCTGAGTCTTGGAAATACGACAAAAATTTGTTTGGTTTCAGAACAATATCAATTTTAATACGAATTTAATATTTGAAAGAATATTCATACATTCCCGTTCTGGTGGAACAACTAGAATCTTGGATATTATTCCTGTATAATAAAATATATATATATACAGAAAAATAGTAAACTAGATGATAGAATATATATATAAAGTGCAAAATATAAAATGAATAATGAATTTAAAAGGGTACCTGACAAGAATCTTGGCCTCCACTCTCGTATCCGGCGCATAGGAAAATATCTGGTATGAATTCGTGTCTCCCAGCCCTCAGGAACATTGACTTACACCTATCGTTACTCACTATGGGCACGGAAACCTGCAATAGATACGCAACCCTCTTCTAAATTAACAATTTCATATCTATCTTAATGTACTTAATATGCAAACTATTCAAAGTAAGAAAATAAAAGTAAGATAAATACTCGAAAACTACAACAGGATTAAGCTTCGTATCATTAATCGTGTTAATAAAAAGGTATAAATTTATCTACAAATCCGCAAACCCATTACAAATCTTCTGTTAAAACGTGGTACATAGCTTACACTTGACAATCTTCACACAATTTTACCTCTTGCAACACAGAAGGCAGTGTACCACCTTCGCTCAGTCTTCCCCAGCCGGTGACAGTCGCATTTTCGCCGATCAAAAGATCGTCAGTGGCTGGCAGGCAAATCGGTGAAATATGCGGCGCGAACGTCAATGAGCTTTCCAATCTAACCAACGCCAGATCGTATTCGTAAGTGAAGAAGTTGTACTTCGGGTGCACCACCTTCTTCGCAACTCCACGCTCAACGTAAGGCAATCGTTCTTGCACAGACGAAAAATCGTATTCGCCCACTCTAATCCGGATCTGCGACGTCAGCAGGCTATAACAGAATCGATAACAAATATTTGTTTCGTTTTGCATTTTAGTGACTATGGGAAGAAACAGGTAAGTTGTTCGACTCTGTATTCGGGTTAATCGAGGTTCATTTTCTATACAAGAAGCGGCAACATTTGCATTCACTAACGTACAAGCAGTGTAATCCTAACAGAAAGCAATTATGTACTTTGATCGACTTCCTCACGACTAACGATCTTAGATTTTCTTTTTCACTATTTTCGTTCTATCATTTTTTGACAAATTTTGAAGTTAGTGTTCTGAATTATTCTTATGTGGCTTGCTTCTGAGAAATCCTATCGCGTTATTAAAATGGTGAATATTTAATTATTGGCGTAGAAGTATAACGCTCTTCACATGATTGCTTTCGGAAAAACCAAAAACGTGACATCTCGATCGTAGTGAAAAGTTCCAAGAAGCTCGTAATTCCCTAATAATAGAACGAGGAATATTACTCACTCGTCTACACAGTGTCCCGCAGTCGCGATCCAGTTCTCGTTCAGCACCGCTCCTCCGCATCGATGAGTACTGGAGAAGCCAAAGAACGAAGTACGCCTAACAGATACTTGCCAAGGCCATCGACCGAACGGTGCGTCCTTGCCTCCAACGATCCTGGTCTCCGGTCTTGGAAACAGGGGCGGTACTCCGCACTGCATACCCTTGCTTTCAGTCGCGGCAGACACGGTTAACACCGATCCAGTTTTCGCGACTGCCTCGGTCGTAGACACTGTCGTGTCAGGTTTTGGAGTGGTCGTGGTGGTCGTGGTGGTCGTGGTCGTGGTTGTACTGGTAGTAGTTGTAGTGGTACTAGTGGTAGTTGTCGTAGAAGTGGTGGTCTTCTTTGTGGGTCTAGGCCTAACAGAAGTCTCAAAGTGAGACGTGGTGATATAGTGTGCTGCGCCGAGCGGTTTATGAAACTCCGTGTTCTATAAAAAAGGAAATATACAATATTAGTTAGATTGGGCATCCGAGTATTTTATGCGCGGTGTTGGAATTTCTTAATTTTCTATATGTGAGAGAGAATCAATGATTATAAAGAAACAGTATATATACATATATATATATATTGTTTAGTGATATACGAATTCTATAAAGATATAATATCTTTCAATTTTGTCAATAAATTTTTCGCACAAGCCAATATGAGTTTTCTAAGATGGTAGATGGAGTTCTTCGTTCATTTTGTATCATGCTGTTCGATGGACTGTGTAATCGAGCCGATCCGCCGTTTCTTTGTTGCGATTAACAGTAATCTCTGACAAAAAGTCGCGCTGTTTTCTTTCGTTTAGCGAAAACGTGTTTTTCTTATGACGAATACCGATAGAATCTAATTGTACCGCGGGGTACAGAGAGTATATTCTTGATCGAGGATACAACACGATGAAGCTATTGCTTAGAGGAGAACCAATCTCTAGGTAAGACACGGAAGCATTATATCTTTCGTATGGGGAAGAAGTGTTCGTGATTATGAGCAGCGTGGCAGCGGCGAGGAACCGAGTTATTTAAGAATTCCATGATCTTATGAACACATCAAATTATGAATACATTATGAATTATGAATATTATGAATTGTAAATTAATTATGAATTACACTGATACGATCTAGCATGTGTATACTATAGCGCCTTGTTAATTGGCCACGAGTCGATTCCTTATTTGAAAAGTTGCCAACACTAGACAAAATTATTAAAGGATCTCTACTATGGATGATTCTATTGCAGCAATTAAGTGAAAACAGGTGAAAAAGTAATTATAGGGTCGATAGAATGACGTGTTATTCCTGTGATATTTTGATAAAGATTATCCGTAACTGCAACTTGCAAATATTTTTAAATTAAACAGATTAGAAGTTCGACATGATGAACAAGTGGCTGGACGTACTTCGTGCGGTTCGGTCGGTTTGAAACTCGGCCGCGGTGGAAATGCTTCGGGCCCGTTCTGAAGAAGGCTAGGATTGTCAGTCCAGTGCGGTTTCAAGGACGGTCTCGGCGGCGTCCAACTGTTTTCCGACCAGAAATGCGAACTGCTGGTCAAAGGTTTAGTAGTCTCGGGTGAGCCCATCGGCTTTGTGGACGACAACGGTCTTTGCTTCGTGACGAACACGGGCTCTGTGGTCACATGCCAGTGAGAGGTCTGTGGCAAGGATCCGGCTGCGCTAGAATGAAAGAAAAGCTTGAAGCTGGCGCTCGAACACCGTCGTTTCGCTCGATTGTTCTAATTACTTATGGAGTAAGTTGATAAATTTGAAATTAGGCTTTAATCGAGGGGCTCAAAGGGAGAAGATTGGCACACAGGACAAGATTTTTCATTCGAGGAAGCTGTGGCTAAGATCATACTTCTAATAGGAAAAGCTATGCTTCCGGACTTTGAAATATTATTATGCCATATTTACAGGGCATCTGATGATAAAATTCTGTAGGCGAATTTATGGCTTGTGCATTTACAAACACATCAGGTGAATTTTATATACTTTTAGAACGTTTAGAAATGATACAAAAAGAATTTTCAATGAAAATTTCAAGCTAAGACTTTAAGTCACGTAAAGACATAGTCGAATACCTGGTAGTGGACTGTTGACTGAAATATGTCGGTCTGACAGTGGTAGAGGTTTTCGTAACCGTGCTCGGACTATTGGGTTTTGAGATGAAATTCGGCCTGGTATCTGGCTGATCGTTCATCAGAATCGGTCGAGAGGTGGTGGTCGTTTTTATCGAAAAATATGGTTTCGAGAAGTCTGTTGTAGGTTTCGGGGATACTGGTTTGGTCGCCCATTGTGGACGTTCCGTATGAATGAAGTTCAAGCTTGGATGAGGGTCCTTGACAGATTCCTGAATGGAAGATAAAACATTTCTGAATTTTATTTTTAATTCGAGTCCCTCGAAATTTACATATTTCGAATTTGTTCGATAATATTGGCAACTTGTAATACTACTAACTCGTAATTTGGAATTTGTAAAGTTTCATTAATCGTATACGTTCTATTGTATTATATAAGGAGCCCGAAATAAGAACAGTTATTTTTGAACGTTATTATCAAATACTCACATTTTCATCGACCGAATTAACACTGGGTCTATGTATCGACTCTTGCACGCTCAAATCAGCATCCCCGGTCTTACTATCATCCGGTCTCGACTCGGACGGTCTTTGGTTGTTAGGCCTATTATGCCTTATACCTTCACCTTCACTGGAAGCATGTTCCTTCGCCGGTAATCTAATCACCAATGTATTGTGTCCAGTGTCCACCTTATCCTTGAATCCCTGAAGATGACTCTGAAAACTTCCATGCGTCGTATCCTTCTCTTTGATATTTGTATGCTGACTACTTTCCGGTCTTGTCTTTTGAATATTCAAGGAGTCATGATGACCAGGTTTCTTCGTACTCTGACTACTATCCTCCCAAACACCTCCAGGTCTTTTCGAATTCTGTGATCCTTTCTCCCAAAGCTCGGAAGATCCTGGTCTCCTAGTGTTCTGAGATCCCTTCTCCGAAAGCTCGGAAGATCCAGGTCTTCTAGTACTTTGAGATCCCTTCTCGCACAGATCAGAGGATCCAGGTCTTTTAGTACTTTGAGATCCTTTCTCGCACAAATCCGAGGATATAGGTTTCCTAGTACTTTGAGATCCCTTTTCCCAATGAACCGAGGATCCAGATCCAGGTCTCTTGGTGCTCTGAGACCCTTTGTCCCAAGATTCCGACGAACCTGGTCTCTTCGTGCTCTGAGAGCCCTTCTCCCAGAAATTCGACGAGGCAGGCACCGCCGAAGTTTGAATTCTGTCCTTGTGATCGGACGTGGGTTTCGCGTGCGGTCTTTTTTGCAGCGGCCTAGCGGAACCGGCCGAGAGCGGTTTGTGCGGTCTGCTGGACCCTCCGGAAGACACCGGCGTCTCGGATGGATGGTGACTCGGTCTAGCGGTGCTCGAGTCCGTGACGAGGAAGCTGGAGAGGGAGGTCAACGTTGGCCTGGTCGATTCGTTGCCCAGTGCCTCCGCTAGGGTTGGTCTCAATGGATCAGATGAAGAGGATGAAGCGTGTTGATGGTACTGATGTTGGTGGTGTTGAAGATTGGACGCGGTGATCGCGTTCGTTGTCGTATTGTGCACACAACAGCTGCCGAACATGAACGTGTCCACGCACACGCCCACGTGCGTGCCTTCTGATTTAATGCACTCCCACACGAACATGCACGTGCCTTCTTTGGACTCTGGCCCGGGGACTCGACAGGGTTTCGGGGTGATTTTGTAACCTACGCATAGATGATGGCATCTTTGGTACCATATTTTAATTTTTCGAAATTTCTTTATGGTTAGCATTGCGAGAAGTTAAGAAACGGTCGAAGTATCTTGGATCTAGACTTTGAGACGTTCTGGGAGCTTCTATCATCCTGTCATCCAGCGTCATCCAATCGATTATTCTACGTTGGCGAATTGTATTCTAGGCGAACATGGAAGGATATGAAACAGCGGAGATAGACAATGTTACTTCACACGTTTCATGACATTTATTGACTGCTCTGTCAAGCCCCTACGATGAATTTGTGTCAAATATCAATCAGAAGGAGAAGGAACGTATTTCTGTTATAGATTAGTAACGTTAAGTCGATAACTTTCATGATAGATTTTGATCCTATGTATTTTTCTTCATTCCAACACGTGTATCGCGCGTCTGCACGAAGATTAGAAGTAGGCCAATAAACGGACAATTAAATCCTCCTAATAGCAATGTTTATATCGAAACTAGAATCGATTTTAATGGCCCGTAACGATCTATTATACTAATGCCTGGCTAACGAGAATACCTCACGAACTTAATCGACGCTTACTTCCTTATCTCGAACACGTTAAACTAAACTTTCAACGATGCGCCTGTTGACCTATATCTCGTAACCGCGTGGTGCGTGATGAGTAACTGTTTAACTCATTCGATATCGTACCAACGAAGCTTTATAATTAACGGAGGCATCCTGGGACCTGCGAGGTCGCGCTGTTCGAGGAATAATCGTTTCTCTTGTTCAAGGACTAACTGCTGGATCGATAGTTCTTCGACACCGTGCGATTCTTCTTTGGATTTCGGGCGAATCGCTAATTAAAAGGACCTGGTACCATTTGAGACAGAATCGAGTTCGGTAATTGGAGCGTCGTTAACGTGCCCAACCTTCGATAGAATCTTTCGTTGGTTGGTGAAAGTGCGCCGTGATCCTCTTGGAGTGCTCGTAGTCGTATGCGAAAAAAGAAAAACAAAAAGGAAAAGGATGGAAAGAAGCAAGGAAAAAGCGTGTGGTCGATCGTCGAAGTGTACGGGAGTACGTAGACCTGGGCCAGGTCGTTAACCGAGACAGTAAGAGCGCGTAAACCGACGTAAATTGTCGCGGTCTCTACCTTCACGGTCTCGCTTTCTCCTATACCACGTTACCGCGTTAATTAAAGAAAAACTTTATCGGTGGTCGACGTTCGTTCGTCTTCGTGGGGAGAAACAATGGCCGATACCGAAGACATACAGTCCCATGGATCAGAGGACATTGTCTATGATAGTTGCAGAGGCTTGAATCGTAAGAAATAGATGACTTGGTTTCAACTATCTTGTTTCGGTGAAACGATAGAATGCTTGATTGTATTTCTATCAAAAGTATACGCGAATAGAAAGCGAATATACTCGTGCTCAGAAGTCTTCAGACAAATATTTTTCAGCTAGGTCGTACGTATATATTTTTCGTTCCACGTTCTTCGTTACGTAAAATTTATATCCATCGCGAAAACAACGATAAATCACGTCAATATTAATAACTAAACTCTCCTACAAGTTACAACTCTATAATATCATACTATGATAGACGACACTCTCTAAAGCTTCACCACCTCATCACCAAACTACTTTACGCGACGTCCTTTGGATCCTGGATTATTCCATGAAGCTTCAAACCTTCATGGACCATCCGTGACACCTCTGTGGAGATACAAAAGGGGCGAGAATGCTTGACTTTGTCTGTTGGAAATATGAAACGGAACATCGGTTTCTGTGCCACGAGTGGTTGATAGAGGATCAGTCTCTTTTGCTGGCGCACGATTTTCCGCATTGTCCCAGGTAGTAATTAAAGACGGATATTAAAGCTCGTTGTTTAGCAACGTAGAGGCGGGTAGCATGGTACTGGCACGGTAATTACGTTCACGTTCGTTATGACTGTGTACATAATGCAGCTGGTAAACGGGGATAGGAATATTATGTTACCATCGCTAAGGTAGCAGAAGATATTAATTTGCTATTAATATCGCGAACGGATAAGGAAAGTCGTCGAGATGAATACTTTGAATTTATCATACTTCTGTAGACAGTTTAAATGGTACGGCATACGGTACATTAATTTTCCAGCGCAATTATCGTTAGTACCAGTGCAGAAATGAGACGTGCAGATTTTCTGGTGCACAGTGCAGGGTTAATGAGAAGTGGAAGACTTTTCCATTCTTATATCGTATCTCTGGTGGTTGTTCAGGACACAGGGGAGATGAAAGTCGCCCCCTTTGTTCGCTTTTCTTTTCCCACGGCCGCGAAGCAGACGACCGACTGCACCTTGACCGAGTTCCTTGTCCAATTAGCTGTTACACATTTTAGAGGAGTCTTAGTGAAGAAAGAGAAGCAGGTCTCGAACAGGTGAAGGAAAGGAAGATAGAGAGTGGAGAACGTTTAACGACGAAGGGTTACAGCCAAAACTAGCCATTTTTACCTAAATAAAAAAGGTAAGTATCCGTCTGAAGTCACAGTGTGTATTTTCGATCGGAAACTGTTATTGCTTGGAAATCGGGAGAGTCAGAGGAAGAGGTAGAAAGAGAAAAAGAGAGAGAGAGAGAATGATCTAAATGCGCAGGACGTCAGGCATAGCATTAAAACGAAGGGAATCCGATTAATGGCCAGTTCTGGTTCGAAAGCATGCGAGAGAGTCTCGAGCGAGGAAGTGGTCCAGCCAAGAAAGTCAGCTCGGGGAGACACGAGGAAAGGAACGCGCCGGCTACTGAAATACTCGCGTTTAAAACCACCAAAAGGAGTATTACTGACTGTGACCTCGATTCAGCGTACTGAGGGACCTGGCGATGCCCGACCACCAGAGAATTGTGGCCACGTAACCGATCCACCGCATCCTGATCCCTGAAATCAGAAATCAGAATCATTAGAAATATATTACGTTACTTATCTGCCTCTCAGAAGCTGAATGATCAACTCTACCTTTTACAAGTTACAGAATCTCGTTGTACAGGTACATGATTCACGTTCAATTCTCAATGAACGAACGAATAACGTTGCATCGCAAAACGCGTATTTCATCGACAGCACCGAAGGAGGACGAATCAACGCTACAAAAAGGAATGTCCTTTCTTTCTTGCCGTATAAAATCCGCAAGATTGAAAAAGCTGAACCTTACGCGAATCAAGCAACTATTCATCGATGCCGTTGGTTCAACAGCTATAGAATATCAATACTCCGCGTGTTTCCAATTTCCTGTTCGACTCATCTATTTCTTCGTCGTGAAAATACGCGACAGCCGTGTATCGACGTTTCTCGTCGCGGCTATGAAACGATATAATCCTTCCACGAAGAAAACGCGCAGCTCTAGCCCGAGGGCATTGTTACGCGCGCTACAAGGTTAATCTTCGGAAATCATGCAAATTGCGACCGGCTACCGGTGGCACAGTTGCAAAACTCTTCGTCTAATCCCATCGGGACGCGGCTACGTGTGCGTCCAGTTATCCACGGGCCGAGTTACACCTGTATGACTCGCGTTATTGCCTATGCCACAGCTCCGGCGATTTCCGATGCACCGCTGCATACAGGTGCGCGCGTGCAGATACGTGTACGAGACTCCTTCTGTCGCTTCTCTTCGGTTTCTGTTACTAATAAGCATGCCTAATGCCTCACGTTCCTCGCGTGCCTTGGAACCGTGCCAAAGTACGATCCCTAGGTCACATTTTCGCTCTCGATGCGAGAAATCGAGCGAAGTCGAATTTTATGGACTTTTGTTGTGGCTACGTTTATGCGGAGTGATGGGAGAAAAATATGCTACATAATAATTCACACTCTTCATCTTACATAGAACAATTTTAAAATTCAATATGTTAATTTCATACTATTTTATGCAATTTTATATTATCAAGTTTTCTATTTCTATGTAATTTAAAATTAATTTAAATTTAACGCTTGAGAAACAAAATAATTAACAAATTCCTTCTTAATTTGGTCTCCACGTGGCTTATATATCGTAGGAATTAATCGTAGAATTTAGAGGAATTTTAATTTCGTTCTTAAATAATTTCTTAGTTTCCCAACTAATAGTTTCAACTCCTTCGTAAGTTGATTTTAATGCTTCGACCTGGATTTTCACGAACTCGTCGTTTTTCCGTATCGAAGAATAGCCTTCGTAGTATAAGATAGAATGCTTAACGACCATGTTTATCGAGAGGCATTTGCGTCTTCGGTTTAACTCGTTTCGGTTGCCTAACACTATCACAGGGTACGCGAATATTTTCTTCTTCTTTCGTTATCATTTACGTTAAAGATTAATTGCTCTCATAACATACAAAACGTTTGATTATTCCGCCTAAAGACCAAGACTGAATTTTAAGACGTTGAAACACAGGTGACTCGAACAATCCTACCTTACTACATTTTACAACCGAGAAAAATGGAGTTTCAACGATTTAATTTTAAAGTCTGGACGTCTGGTTTTCCATAATGTTATATCACTGGAACGAAATGGAATGGCGGAACAATCGTTGTTCGCGCGCCTTTCTACAGTCCCGAGCGAAAGAACTCGTCACACTGTAACGGTTTAATGAAATGTGCGATTGCACTGGACCGTTCAGCCGTGCCTTTGTACTAGAAACCTTTCACGGGATTCATAATTTTTGCGTCCGCGTCTTATGAGTCCTCTAGCGCGCTAACCTGAATTTAATGCGGCGTAATATCGCGACGAAGAGGTCAGTATGTAGTCGCGAGGGAAATCGATATATCTGCCCAAGCTCTCTTACCTCGCGATGGGTGGGGTCTCCAGAGATTCAATTAAATCGACTCTCGATTAATAAGTATTGATCGTGATAAATGCGACGCACCAGGTGCGTACGACGTACGCCAAGAGTCGATCGACTTTCTGTCTTCGAACTGTGATATAGAGTGGCTCTTAGAGAAAACTCACTGGAGTGTAGCTACTCAAGTAGTAAGTTCATTTTATTCGTCTGAAACTTTATATTTATATTCTAAAGTGGTATCGAGTGTACGTAAGAGTCAGTAACTGTTTTGTCTTCCAAGTTCGACCCTGTTGCTATTCTGAATGAGAATCGTGATTAAAAGAAAATATTAAAATTTGTCGATGTAAAAGGTAAATGCGATATGAAGAGAATCGAAATATTCTGTTGGAAGCGAAGCTTGACTATGGAAAAAGGATGAATATGAATGGAAATGAAAGATACAAGAGGGAACGAAAGAGGGCGAGGTCTGTGCGTTTGCAGCGCGTCTTTACGACGAGTCATCAGCGGCTATTATGCAAATAAATGAAACAGCATGGTAGTAAAACCGTGAGATATGGTGTAACGCACGATCGCGACCAGCTGGCCATGTTTCCACGTTGTGAAGATCCTTGCTTGAATATTACGCGAAACGGCGCTGCGTGCGTACGCGTTCACGCGCGTTTACACACGAGTCGCTTCGGTCAATTAGGGTATTGATTTAACAGGATTTCCAGCCCGACGCGAATCGCGGCGGAACGCTGTTATACAAGCGAGGGAAACCGCTTCGTACTGAAATTCTGATTATTCCTTTGTGAATGCCCATTTCGAGCAG
Organism: Bombus affinis; assembly: GCF_024516045.1. Taxonomy (NCBI): domain Eukaryota; kingdom Metazoa; phylum Arthropoda; class Insecta; order Hymenoptera; family Apidae; genus Bombus; species Bombus affinis. The sequence continues at coordinate 3,537,845 of NC_066357.1, read as the reverse complement.
TTCCTAGTTGCAAGTGTATGTAAATTAGCAAAAAGGAATTATATAATAAAGGACGAGGAACTTAAGTAAGATAACAAGGGTTATGTAATAAAGAAAAGCGTAAATAAAGAAGAATATAAATAAAGAAATCGAAAATGTTTAATTACTAGTTGTCTCTTACGATATTGATTTTATAGTTTTGTTGTTTTGTATATGCGAACAATTGTTCAATTTATTTGATCAACTGCTTCATTTCTTCACTGTAACATAATTGCGTACGTATAACATCAAACGTGAAAAGGCTGAAAACACTTTCTTTGCTGCTCGATTCTTCTTTCCATTCAACAACATTCTTCTTCGAAAGAAGTTTCAAGTAGCCATCTGAATCTAAAGAAACGCTCTCCGATACCGCACTCTTCTCCCTTATATCCATTCTACTTCTTTTCTTCACGTTTCGCTAACAATCCGATTTCGGAACAAAGTTACAGCCCTTTGTTGCTGGATCGCAAAACCTGCGAACGCGTCGGGTACATCGTGCGAACGTAATTGAATCAGTAGCAGGTGCAGCCTGACCGATAGGAGAAAAACTCGATGATTACACTCGGAGAGAAAGAGAGGACGAGGGCTGAAGGCGGCTTGTTACCGAATTCTGGTTTCGCATACCGGGTCATCCGGCTGACTTTCGGGGCTTTCTCGGTCGTTTTTTCAGGCAATTTGTCTCGTTGACACCGATTCCCCGGCGAAGGGAGTCCGACCATGATCTCCGCTGTTTTTTGTTCCAGCGGACGGATGCGGTTTTATCGTGTCTCGTATTTCAACGGCGACACACGCCACACCGAGCGGACGACCCGCCGAACCGAGCAAAATCGATATTCGATAAAAATTCACGTCGCGAAATGCGAAAGCTTTTGTATCCCTTAGCGAGAAATCGATTTTTCTCTTCCTCTCGAAAGATTGAATGGGAAGGGCGAGTGGAGCATCAGCGAAGAATGTGTCGTGAATGTTATCGAGGATCTCGAGCAACCGTACCTACGAGTCTAAAGCCGTGTCCACGCTGAAGTAAATAGGAGCAACGTTTTTTTGTTGCTGCATACTCCGAACGGTGCTCGACAAATATCAAATCGCAGAAATATTTTGTTTATATCGTAGACCATGACGCTGCAGATTACAAGAACGTGGTCGGAAAAACGTAACACGTGACGAACAAAAATATTTCCTTTTTCTCCACCTATCGTTTTCATTGTATCTCAATAAAAGTGTCTTAATGATAATACGACCTGTAAAGTCGTATATAGAGTTGTATATAAAGTTCTAATACAGTAGACCATGAAAATGATTCGCGGCTAGAAGGTTAAAGCTGGATCGTTTTTCCGAGATGTGCTTTGAAATTCGATCGATCCTTCCAAAGGTGAATACGTACTCGAATGCAAAGTGGTCTCGGTCTAACGGCCACGAGCGTCCATCCAGAGTGATATTTCTCGGCGTGGCCGTAGCTCATTATCATTTTAAGCGAATCACGCTCGCGATCGCGGTGCAGAAAACGGTGGTATGCTCGCGGCGAATCGTTTAGTCTCAAAACATTGATTCGCGTTCAACGGCCGTGCGTCGGCTTGAACGCACGTCAACACGTTTCACGGCACATAAATCAACCGGCGCTGTTCGATTGTTGGCCACGCTTTCGAAGAAAGCTTGCCCATCTGGGTCGATTCCTCTTGATTTATGCCGTCGTTTTACGCGATCATCGCGCGTCGCGAAAGCTTCCAACGGTGATCGCGTGCCGACCATTCAACGACACGTTCCACGGAAAACATCTTTTCACGCGTCAAGGTTTATGAGCGTTATATCTCAAACGGCATCTCTCATTTTATTCACTCCATTTACTGGCTAATGGAATCTTCGGACGAACTTCTGTTCGTTTCGAGATCTTCGGATATAGAATTTTCTGGGAAAATAGTGACCACGCCAATATACATGTACGTACAGCAAGTTTGATTATATATTCCATGCAAAGTTGAATATTCAATTTTAAGATGTTGAAGATTATGCGATAAAATAACGCTATCTTGCTATGTATGTAATAGTTTGTCCAATTGTTATCTGCAACCGAAATCCTTGCCACTTTATTTCGATTGAAGAATAGAGTTACGAGACAATGCACAGTACTGCATTTGAACGAGAATTTGGGACAGGAACTTGATATCGAGTGACTCACTCGACGCGAGTAAGAGTCTGTTTATCAAATCTTTGCCACTATTTTCCCTATTTCCTGACTCGGTTGAAATGTCTCGAATATTTATTTCTTTGTCTAAGTACACACGATGTCGTTTAAATAAATAGTGCCGACGCTTGGAAGCCTATCCTCCGTTTTGTCAAATATAGCCTGACATTTAGTACATTTAGCATACAATTAGACATATCTCTGCTCAAATTCTCGAGTGAGCAAATTTTCAAGTGATTAGACTTTGATATACAAACGATCTTTACTGGTCTTCTATTGATTTTTGAGAGTATTGTCGTTTACGCTTCTATTACCTGTACTTACGACATCATCGAATAATAAGATTAAAATCGAGCAGTGATTATATCGATTTTTGTCCATTGTATGCCACACTGTGCAATGTTACGATGTAGAATAATTTATCGGTGCTAATGGTCAGGTTGGTGCGTGGGTGACCGGTCGATAGGCGGTTCGAAAGCTCGTAATCTCGCAGTTTGATCCATGGTAACGCCTGGAAATACGAGAGGTCACGCGAGCCCCGTCTGAGGATGTTCCTGTTTGCAGGAGAAAATGCAGTGTGCCGTACGCATGATGGCTGAATCTACTTGCCAGCCAAGTTGTGCCACTGGAAACCACTACCGAGGGACACGCGACGACGATCGAACCCCGAAGTGGTATGCAAACATCAATTTCGTATCCGGAAGCGGCGACTACCTTGCTTGAACTTGCCAGACTAAGAATTATTTCTTTGAGACTGCACGATGGTTGCTGTTTTCTCTTCTTCGTGACTTTTATTGCTCCTTTGTTCTAAGATGTTTTAATATATTCTCGATTTTATGTGGAACGCATGAGTATCTGTAATTAGTAGATTCTGCATGTTCTTGCTGTTTATGTATTTTTATAAATACTAGCATTTTCTTATTTCATAACTACGACACGGATACCTTGCATATTTTGTATACTTCCGCATGTTACATGTATTTTCTGCATTATTGCATATTTAATTATATGATTATATTACGTATTATAATATATATATATATATACTATATTACATATAATTGATTATATTTACATATTTAAATACATAAATAAATGTCGTAATTGCACGAAAATCCATAATTTAGTAATTAATATCTTTGCTGACAATTTTCACGTAAAATTTCCAAGTTCCTTAAGTCGTAGTCAAATGGGAAGACTGTTGAGAATAGACGAAGATTGATCAAAGGAAAATAAGCTGAAAGATATCGAGAAAAGAGAGCTGTGGAATATTTTCCAATTCCATCCTACGAGATAAGAAAACTTTGCCAAGTATCGACACCCACCAGGTCGGTAGAACATACATCCTCGAATAGAAAGTTTCGATGGAAAACGAACGATTCGTAGGTATGTGGGAAAAAGAAACGGGTAATATGAAACAGTACCGCGTCGTGGAATACTATTCTTATTTCCCAAACGTACCGATCATTCCATTTTGCTTCGTGGAAAATCATCTTTTCCTCTCCAGCAATCGTAATTTCGATTTCTATTTTTCCTCGCGTCCCCTATCAAACGAAAACGAAAGTTCTGTGCCACGAAACTGACTCAGGATGAGCTCCTTACGTAACCCGTCACCGATATTGGACGAAATTTGAATTTTTATAGGAACGACTAGCGAGATTGAGCTCGCACATGAAGACCGGACTTTCTGCTGTATACGGAAATAGACAGAAATATAAACAAACGGTATTACTGGTAAAACAAAATTTGGAACCATTTGTATTTATGTTGAACCATTTTGACTATTTTTCTCGATTAATATTAAAACAAAATCACTTAGCATCGTCAATCGTCTCAACAGGTAATATCTTAATTGTTTTCCTTACAGATTATAAGCGGTTCCGCTTCTTTGGTTGTATTACTCACACTATTCCTATCTTATACCATTAATTACTAATATATTATTTATTCCTCTGTTATCTACTCCTACATTCTTCCGCTTCGTATTTAGCGATTTGTACGAAACAGTCATCTTCTACCAGCCACAACGACATCTCGATATATACATATATGATCGATATAAGAATCGAAATAAGAAAAGAAAGATCAAGACAATAGAACGAGTAATAAGGAGAAGAGAAAAAGAAAAGTCAAGGAAGAGGAATGCTCGAGGAACAGAACGCGTGTGTCCCTGGCGGTTGCAGAGGAACTGGGCCGTGGTCTCGTGTTACTCGTCTCCCGCATGGCGCACGAGCGTCCGCAAAAAGTGACACATATTTCAGGGCAACGAGAACTCGACTGACCGCGAGCACGCGGAACATATCCGGCAGACAATTTTCACGGTCGATTCCATTGATGTTCGTATCTTCTTCGCCATAATCTACCTTTTGCCTTCGAGACAAATTTTGCTTTTACAAAAATTATCTCCTCCGTACCTTCACTTTTTAAGGTGTGTTCGTTATTTGCCCTTGATCTTACAATACCATCGCAACATACAATATTCATTACCCATTTTTGTTCTTCTATTCAACTATCTCTAAGAAACAGCAGCTTTGCGTTATTTATATTATTTGGTAATTTTTTGAGATGAAAAGATTGAAGTTACTCGATACTAGGATTCTTCCAATTAAATTCTAATCATAGAAGATTAAGATACCTAAGTTTAATGTATAAAAGAATCGTGTACAGGTACATACAGGGTTAAATCAGGGCTGTTGATGCTAGTGGAGATTGCAAGAATATTTGAAGTCGAAGAGGGACAAATTTTATAATCGATGGACTTAATGGTTAAAGATCGATCGGACAGGTTGATCGTTTCGAGGTTGGTTACTGGAAGATACTTCAAGGATACACGGCGAGGCGATTCGATCGGACTGGACCGAGACCGTTAAGCGTCCAGTGGCGAGGAAAGAAACTACTGCTCTACCTTACATGCTTCGAATAGTGTTCCGATCGGTGGCCTCTCTGGGGCAAGGTCAAGAAGCAAAGAGTATAAAACTGTCGCTGACTGGTGTTTCCTGGCCGACTAGACATTACGAGAAACCGTGTGCAGCAAAAAGTACACGCACCACATGACCTACTGATCCAACGGATTTATCTGATCGTAAAGTCTAATCTCGTGGAGTTTATCTCAATTATTCTTCCATCAATTTCCAAGTCGTTTGGTATAAGGATCAAATTTTTAACGTGGGAAGTCTCGAGCATTCCACGCTGGGATATGTGTGATAGCTACTTTGGAATTCTCATAAATTATTTGTCTACCGATACTTAAGCCATTTAATACAGAGTATCGGGATTAAATTCTTATGAGAACGAGCTGGTAAATTATTCTTCGAGCTTTTCAGGCTATTCGCTATGCAATTGCTTTAGGATTAAATCTTCAATGTGAAAAATGTCGAGTACTCTATATCAAAGAGAGATAATAGTTTTAGAATTTTGTACGCCATTTTACGGAGAATTGCGTCAGGATGAAAGTTTTATAATTTCATAAATTATTCTTCGATCTTCCTTTCAGGGTACATAGCATTGTATCGGAATTAAATTTTCAAGATAAAAAGTACGAAGCGTTTTATACCAAAGGACAGTATTCCTAGAATTTCTACAAATATTATTCTCATCCTTTTACTCCATTTGCTACAAAATTGCATCCGCTTCAAATTCTTACGATATTATAAATTATTCTTCGACCTTCCTTGCAGACCACTCAGCGCGCAATTGCATCAGGATTAAATTTCCAAGATGAGAATCGTCGAGCGTTCCATGCTATAGAATACAACGGCAATTTAAAAATTTCTGTAGGCTATTTTTCAACCAGTTTGTAAATTACTTGCTACGAAATTGCGTTACGATCGAATTTTATAACCGAAGACTACTTTCAATTCCTTTAAATTATATTTCAACCTTCTCTTCAACGCCAAGTATTAAATACTCTCTGTCAAAAAGCGACATTGTCCTTAGGACTTCCGAAAATCATTACGTACCAAGTTTTTAGACCGCTTAATATAAAATTGCACGAACCACAAAGATTGTTCTAATAAAAATCTTCTAAATTATCTTTCTAAAGTATCTTTCCGGGGGATTCGGCGTGCAATTTCATCAGGATCAGATATTCAAGATGTAAATCGTGGTCGCGTGCAGTATGAAACCACGGCGGGCAATTTTAAGGATGCTTCGTAGAAGTTCTCGTGGTGCAATGTGAATTCTCGAAACGCTCGAAACCATTGGGACACGCTATGCCATTCGTGAAATCGAGGCGCGGATGCACTCGGCGCAGCAGTTGTGTTTATACATACTTTCTGCAACGGCGATAGTAAACGTCGGCGCGGCCAAGCTTCCATTAACATTCATAGTCGCGACGAGGTTTCATAATGCTCGTGGCTCTCTAGCGACTTCCTAAACACGTGCCGGGATCTCTACGTGACGAGTTTTCGTGAACGAGCTCCGGGGAAGGCCCGATGTGCCCATTAAAATTTATACTCAAACGTTTTCGGCCTGTCTGCCAGGCGTAAATAAACGCAAATAGGGTACTATCGTCCTATTCCCGATCGCGAGCTCGCCATTGAATACTAAAAAGTAATTACGAAATGAAAACCTTGACCACTCCAGAAGTCTTCTTCGAAACAATTTTTAAATCTGTATGAAAATACGTGTACAATGTTTAAAATCGAATATTAAATATGATTACTCTTAATCGTTTAATACTAGAAGTAACACACAGTCAAAGTAATTCTATGCGAGTGATTCTATGAACTGATGTTTCTGTGAATTATTGTATTTCTGCAGTTATATTTTGGTTAAATTGCTACAATTTTTCTACGTTCCTTAGACTGTGTTTTCAAGCATGATCATTTTTCTTGCCATTCTATTCCGACACAAACGTCACAGGGCCATTCCATGGCCGCTGCTTGGCAATGTTACTATACGAACTCCTATGCTACGAAACTTCTATTACAGTCCACACTCCATTGTATTGTACTGTCTCATAGGACAAGTCGTTCATATACCACAAAACGGCCCTCAAACTCGAGCCCTCAATCTAGAACCGGGGTAGGAGCAACCTTATCTTCCACAGCCTGCGATAACAATTTTCTTTTGTTATTCTCAGGAGAAGTCATACTCTGGAGAAGTCAACTCGTACTTTTACGTGTGCTTCTCTACCATCTCTACCAATGATAATATTTTCTTCAATAAAAGAACTATTTATCTTTAATGTATACATAAATATGTTATATTGTACAAAGTTAATTAAAACTAAAATAATATGACAAAAAATAAATAAGTATATGTAATCATGTTCCTATCTGAATAAATGTAAACACAAATAGTGCCAAAGGACTTGGATATTTTTAATAATTGGTGGAACAAAAAGTTCGTTTCTGATCAATTTGATTGGTTTGGTGTTGTGATCAACGATCAATTTGGTTCCAGTGCTGATGTACTGCGTATAAATGAATTTATGTATTTATACTTTAGTTGGAAGTAAATAAATCCATTTTATTGCAGGCTATATTAATTAAAGTTTATCTCGATATAAATTATAGTATCGAATTTCAAATCTGATATTAAATTAATAAGGTATGATGAATCCATAAAATGCGTGCATATACTTTTGTAAATACCTATCTCTTGATTCATTCTTACTATAAGAATGTTCTATCACTTTTCAAGGCACCTCACGTGCATCCTGATAATTCATTACTGAGGCATTAATCCTAATTTCCGCGAGTTCCTGCACGATAACCGTGTTCCCGCGGAGGCGCGTCATTCCTCAAAGAAATGTTCCGTAATGAGTAGCGGTTATCATAGCGACTCGTTCCCATTTCAGCGTTAATCGTACCGACCGTGAAATATTTCTACGCGAATCGCAGAAACGCGCATGAAGACCCGGTGTCGCCCGCAAAGGTTAAACGCGCCTTTCTATTGTGCCGGCATAGTGCGAGGCCAGATTTGAAGTAGGAGTTAACCACAATTTAACCTCGTTATCCACACGCGCTGATACACTGCTGATTAAGAGAAAAGAACGCGTCAATTAACCTACTAACAGACTAATTAAACGGCCCCCGGACCTAACGGGGACAATGTCGATGTGCAAGGACCCGCGACGAACTTAATCAACATTTTTCGATAGCGCATCGTTGAGGAGATGAAACGAGAAAATAAAAAAGAAGACTAATTTGACTTTTTAGTTTCTAAGGGGATTGAAAACGCGTTTGAGAAACAGCCATTGGTTCTAAAATGTCAGCTGTTGAAACTACGATCAGATTACGGCCACTTGCTACTATTTAGTTTAAGACATTCGAGCCTGCTGTATGCTGGATAGAAGCTAAAACTCGACAAGATTGAAACTCGACACTGACCGAATAGCGTGAACAATCGGTAAGTAAAGTACTTTAAGAGGTCGGTATTGTTTTTATGAAAAATTAACGCGTACGTATGTTCGAGAAATGGACGATTTAATCTTATATTTATTCAGAAATAATAGCAGCTATTTATTTATGTAGAGGCGTTTTGTCACATTTTACTCGATTACCGTGTTACAAAACACCCAAGATTAAAATAACCATTATTTTCTGTCATGTTTTATTCATAATAATGATTATGAATAGCAGTTACGAAGTGGCTAGTATGTAATAACAATTTAGTATGTTTTAAGAAAACAAATAAAGAATTACCGCAACATACTTTTTTCACTGATACTTCTTCAAAAATGAAGCATATTGTGTAATTTTATAGAACGATGTATGTACGAGCGATCTAACATAAAATTTAAAACGATGCTAAGAATTTTCTTCTCGTTAACCGCGGTGCTCGATAGTTTTTCTTAAAGTTACTTTTATACCACGGTGTATAGCCTGATTATAAGAGACCGTAAAACGAAGAAGAACGATCGTCGATAATTGGTACGTAAATCGCAATACGAAGACGGAGAATCAAATTGCCGTTTGAGAAGCTGTCGTTGCGCCCCTATACATCGTCATTATGCGTTGGCTAATAATCCGTGATGGACTGCAATTAGCGATCTGATACCGTACGTGGCTCATACGCGTCTCGTGACACGGTCGTCAAATTAATTAGCCCCTGATTAAGCAACCGATTTTACGACAATCCTTTCGCAGACAACGAATCGAGATAGAATGGTGATTTTTAGTGTCTCGACGTTACGAATCGAAAACATTACAAAATATCTTAATTTCTCCCAGAAGTGAAGAAGATATCTTCATCCCCTTGATCCATCTGTGTCATTCGTCAGTTTGTTGAATCTCGATAGAAATCGCGAGCAACAAACCGTGATGAAACGATTTAGGATGTTGTGTCTACGAACCGAAGCCATTACGAGATGTTTTAATATTTTTTTACCGTGGTATTTCATTTCACTGGGACACCCAGTTCTTATGCACGTTCCTTATTTTTATTTCATCGAGTGTCATTATTTCACACTTATGATTTATGTCATGTACTCGAACATTTAATACGAGGTCATCTAACAAACGATACTAAAATATTTCATTGTATTTCTTTGACTTTTTTATTGTTCGATGATAAAATTCAAACGTTAATTCACGATTAACGTCACTCAAGGGTTAAAACGACCATAAGGTGTCTTTATGCCGTCTGGACATATACAAAGGATATCTTATCTTTATCCATTTTATCCGTTTAAGAGAATTATTTGAGATCGAAAAGGGTTAATCCGCCCGAATAGCCAGCAAAAGGAATTTTTCAGTTCCTCGATTCTCCTCTTATTTGTCGATTTGTCTATATTCAATAGGGATCATGTATCCCTTTCTTTGTCCTTTATTCTTAAGTTCGTTCTTCCGTAATGCTTTGTGAAAATCATCGGTTTCCGAGTTCACGAATGATTCCACCTATAGACTCGCTGCTTGATTCCGCGGTAATTTAATTTATGTCTTTCCTGGCTTGTTCAGTTGCAGGCGTTCGCGCAGTTTTAACAAGCGGGCGTAGCAGAGCTTTGCAGGAAATGGAGGATGATTAAGGGGAGTAGAAGAAGAAGCGAGTTCGTCAGCCTGGAATTTGGTTGTTACCGTTGCCATGGGAAAGGCTGTTCGCTTTCGAGTGTGCTACGACTAACGATTTCTCGTTATTATCCCGCGTATCGTCCATTCTCACGCTGATCCGAACAAATCCTTCCTCCCCATTTCGCTATAACTATTCCTATCTCTTCGTATTTTATTCCTGAATCGAGAACGAAATTAAAGTACAGTAGTCCTTTCGACGAAAGAGGAACTGGTAAGGAAGAAGGTATCCGACCAAGGGTAAGGATCGAACACTTGGATATTCAACTATTTATCGAGGATATTCGAAGACGCGTTGATCTAACAGGTAGATTGGTTGATCAAACAAAGTTTTTGTCTAGGGCTGAACGCGTGGAAATCGTACGAACTACTGTTAATCGACTCGTAGGGTGCGAATGCCGAGCGAATTGGAGCGAATCGTAATTGGCCGGCGGTTTTTGCGCGATTTATGTCTCTTAATAAACTGCCCCGCGTATTCATAATCCACCGTGTTATTTGCGAGGCGCGCGAGACCGCTTTTTGCCCCGGTTCGTTTCGGGACGCGAGCACGGCGTAGACGTTGTCGATGATGTACAGTTACTCAATCGCGGAAAGAGAGAAGAAGCCAGCGGCCTTCGAGGCACGTACAGGAGGCATCGATGCGTGTTTTGCTTGCCACTGTTCGCCAAACGACGACAGCGGCGGTGGCGGCGGCGGCGACGATGTCGACACTCGGGAACGCGTTATCTCGGATACAAAGACAACGACGACGACACCGACGATCGACGGCGAATCGAACGATAAATCGTCGATTATCGGCGAACCACGTAGGCCACCGCTGCTAATTTGAGTCGCAGTGGACGACGGTTTGCTGACAATAATTAAAATTCTTGCGAAGCCAACGATATCGAACATCTCGGCTCGTCATTCACGATCCACGCAGTTCTCTCTTTCGCATCGATTAAGCGCGGAATCACCGTCCATTAATTCTATTCATAGAGAGCCGCGGAGACCAGTTTCCCGTACACCGAACGCGACCTGAACGCGTACGAATCTGCCACGCGGGCACTAAGCTCGCTACGACCAGGTATCGGAGCTCGCCTGCCTGATACCAGATAGCACGCCCGGCTAATAAACTGTTTCGCGATCTCTGGCTACCGAGGCCATTTGCCCGTTAAACGACCTGTTCCAACTACGACGATTTTTGGAGATTCTGTTAGAGGAATTATAGTTGCCTTATTTTTGTTACATTGCTTTAGTTCTACTATTGGGTAGCTATTGGGATGTTTCATTCCAGTCGAGTAATTGCATTATGAATTGACCGTGACCAATGCAAGTTTAAGTTTTAGATTATAGACTTTAGATTATAAAAGAGAAAATTAGGAAAGCAAATGATTGAAAATGAAAAAAATCCTGAAGAGGAATCCTCGCAATCTTTTCAACTGAGGATCTCTAATTGCCATGAAACTTTGCTCACTCGTACATTTTGTGATTCTATTTAGAAAAATAACCAGCTATCGGGTATTGCAGTATCGGATACTCAAATATCTGCATTCCTTTTATCAATGAATCATTCTCCACATTCCCCAAAACGCGTCTCTATTACTCTAGCCTGGCAAAACGAAAATAAAGGTACTCCCAACGATCTTTAATTCCCGTTACGCGTACACTAATATAATTACCTCAAGACAGAACCAGTTATTGAACGCGAACGGAAAAAGAGAAAAATAATCGGGCACGCGTGTTCCCTCGTGTTCACAATAAGCTCGCGAAGGATCTTACGTATGTCGAACCTGTGAAATTTCAAGATTGACCAGGATGTCGTTCATTAACGGAGGCTCCCATTAAATGGAGACGTTTTATTGATCAATAAATTCTTCTAGATGATAGAAGACGAAGCGAACAAGTCGGCTACGCAACGATCTTCGTCAAACGGTGGCCCCTCTGCGGGTGGAACGCGCGATAACTCGGCGTTTTTGCCGCGATAGGCGCGAAATCAAGCCATCGGGATCCCGTTGCACCGCGACGGAAAAAGGAAGAATGCGCCGCAGAGTTCGCCGTGAGATAACGCCCTGGTAACTTCCTATAAAACGGTGGCGATCGATGGCGCGCGCCCCGACGACGTCATTCGATCGATCAGGAATGATCGAGGACGACGATCGGTGAATACGAGGATCAACCTGTCCATAGAAACGTCCGCGCTTGATTTGCTAGCTTTCGCTTCGTTGGACCGACAGGATTCCCTGTTTTTGTACATCTTTTATCGCATAGGCCGAGTTTCTGGAATTTCAGAGATCGTCTAATTTAGATGGATAGATGTATTTCGTAGGCTGAGTCTTTGGGGGTTCAGAATTTATCTAGTTCAGTTGTATAATATCTACGTTCATGTTTAAAAGTTTTTATGTGCTTTATCGCTTGACGAAACAAAAAAATTGGAGAAAATAAATTCTTTCACGTTCGATACTGGTGGATGTAGAAATAACGAAACAAATCTTATCGACGGAATTACATAAGAATTATGGTCGGCAGCGTATAAAGTATAAATTTAGAATATCTTTCCGTATAAATAGAACTCGACGCAGGCCTTCAATGCGAAATGTAGAGTGTCACGCTACTGGACGTCCAAACGCATAGATCAGCAACGAATCAGCAATTTATTATACACAATTACACTAATAGCATTTATTTTATTCGTAGTAACAACGCTACGGTACATCGAACGGGTCGATAATGACAATACTCGGCTACTGGAACGAGCAAGGAGAAACGCCGGGTCACGATACGACACGCCAATTGAAACTGATAGCTCGCTTCAAGACAGAGGCAAATTTACTGTGCATCCAGTATTATCTATAAACGTGCATGTCTACCACTTTTCTTTCGACTCCCCCGAGCTAGACTTTCGTATCTAATGCCAGTTTCACACCGATGGGAACATAAATTTACTCTCGTCCCTGTGTAATTAGTTCGAAAGTCGATGAACAATTTACCAAACGACAACGAGCGCGTTTAACTTTCCTCTTTTGCTTGCCAGCCACTGTCAATCATCTTCCGAGTTCACCCAAGGCGTTACTTTTCTACGCTTTCTGCTTTCTTTGACATCGAAATCGAGGTTTAATACAATTTCCACGTTTTATCGATCGAGATAATCTTCGACGTTAATCTTCGATTTCAATCTAGTCTTTCAAAAGTTTGACGTTATCGCAGAATGTTATCTTTAGTTTTGATATATCTATATAAGATGCTACATGGAGTCACGAGTGTTTCCGAGCAACATGTAAAATAAATGTACGATCGGAACACGGAAGATGAAAGTGGAGTTCTATGAGGACAGAGAAGATTGCAGCTCGTAGCAACATGTTGCTGCCTTTGATCTCTGCCGCTCTTCTAGTCCAAGCTTTTCGATTTATCATGTGCTATATACATATCTATATTCTACCTATATTCGTACACGAATTTAAAAAACCTGGCCATCGTACTCTTGCTAGTACAATTCTTTTAAACGTAACTGTGAACCTAGCACAAGACTCGGAAGACCGTTCTTCAAAATATTTTGCATATCGCATACGATATGGTAAATGTACAAATATCAGTATACCTACACTCGTTCCCTGTTTGTAAACAATTAATGAATCTCAGAAGCACGAGGATATAAGAACATCAGTATGGACCAGGCCTAAGGGCAGGACGCGCGATTAACGGCCAATGAAGAAGTATTACGGAAGTATGACAACGGTAATAGATAACTGGAAACGAGCAGCCTGACGATACAGGACGTATCACGACGACTTTTCGATCGAAGTCACGTTCGGCGTCGTTACGGTATTCGAGTGGCCACGGGTAACGTGGAAATCGTAGTAGCATCGGCCATCAAGGTCTCGTAACTGGTAGCAGAATTGCCCGGGCTTTATCGCGTCCGTATGCCGCGTGCAATTGCTTTCACGGATAAAATCAGTCCTCTCTTTCGCTTTCTCTCTTTTTTCCTTGATAATCTTCCACGTTTTTCCCTCCTGTCTGCTACAAGATAAGCGAACGAGAAGATTGCGTCGTAAAGGACAAAACGTCTAGCCGATACCTCCGGTATCCCATTCTATTCAGCTTTTACTTTTACGAGACACATCGTCGCTCCTCCGTCTTATTAACCTGACAAATAGTTTAGTATTTGTATAGCTACTTTTCCATTGTGATTCTCATCGCGTGTCGTATTTTTAACAGAAGCGAAGCGACAAATGAAAAGAGGAGAAAGGCAGAGGATATAGGAAACAGAAAGAGAAATTTGCGAAAGAAATCATTATGTTGAAGAGATCGATAGCTCAAGTTAACCAGTCTTCTTCAGTTAACGAGTCTCGTCGTTCGAACCACATAAACTCTACCTTTCCGTTGATTTTACAGTTAAATATATCATACATTTTCTAGCCATGCTTCGATCGAAAACAAGAATCACTATACCACCAACGAACAATCAAATATTGTACCTAAAGCTATACGTAAAACTGTGAAACTCCACCTAAAATCTATCTAGATCTCCACTAGTAGATATATCAACCACAAATTAGCCCTGTTGAAAATAGAATAGTATATCGATCACATTCGACTATTATAGCACCAGAAGAAGGGAAGGTTAACGACACTTAAAAAAGAGGGAACAGTGGCGAAGGCGAGGGTAATCGCGACCGATTCATCGAATTCCGTCCGGTTCGCAGCTTGAGTTCCGTCTTTGCTGCGGATGAAGTTGTACCAAGGCGAGAAACGATGGATCGGCACGTTGGCGCGCGCGCGCGCGAGAAAGAGAGAAAGAGAGGGAGAGAGTATTGAGCTTCGATCAGCAGCGCGAGGAACGAACACGATTTTCTAAAGGAAGCACGGAAGAATGAGAGACACGCGGAAGAAGTACCTGGATCTCCCGTGGGATCAGACTGGTCCGTGACTGGTCAGTCCTCGTAATTACTTCATCCGCGCTCGCTCCGAATCCTGGTATCCCGATGGCTGGTTGCTTCGATTCCCGCTGCCCGATGACCCGCGGATCGCCATGTCACTCGCCATTCTGAAACACCTCTACCGCCCCGAATTTTTCACCAATTCCTTCCTTCGTTTCTAGATGAGTCTCTCTTTAGTCCTTTCACACATTCACATGTCCTAATCACATGCCCATTTTGAAGGATCGTTGAAATTGTCTGATCAATGTCGGACCTAGAAGGTCGAACATTTGATACACATTCGGATCTGCTTTCTGGTGAATCACTGGTGACGTAGAAAGATTTGGTCCAGGTGTTTCGGATCAGAGGAACCGCTGATTGATGCGAGAATCGCTTCCTCTCTAAGGAGAGGCCTATGACTCAGGCGGATAGAATTCGAGATCCACGCCGATGAACCGTTGTATTTAATTTCCGGGGGGTCGAGAACGGTTTCTGTCTTCGTTAGATCGCAGTAGATCGAGTTCCGACGGCTGCCTCAAGGAATCCTTCGCGAAAACGGTCGTTCGATATCATCACAAATATTGTATAACTCCGGGTCAAGAATCTTCCATATAAAATTCCAACGATTATTACTGTTCTCTCTCTTTTTTGCCAATTAAACTGATCCAGTTACGGGTCACGAATCGAATTCTCTAGGTATCACTATATAATTCGATAGGAAACTAAATAGATTCTCGAAAGAAATTGAAATTGGCCAAGTTGGTGCACCAGTTTAAAGGACGACTGGATGGCCTGGTGCATCGATTTGGTCCAGGCGACGATCCTCAGATGGAAGGAAGGAATCCCGGAGGATTCGATTGGTCTACGAGAGATCGAACGACCGAGTAGTCGAGGTTTAACCGTGACGGACGCCGGCCTGGCACTGAACGGCTTAACCGGTATACAACCACTGACCATCACCATCGTAGCCATCATCGGCCTTCCTCGTCTCGTTCCTCCTGGCTGCTTCGTTCCTCTCTCTCGTTCCACCGGCCCTCTTTTCTCCTTCTCCTTCTCCCTTCTTCGTTCACCCTCTTCTTTTCTACCGCTAACTACTATCGCCACCGTCACTCGTCCTTCTTCCAGCGCCGATCCTCTTAGGCCGTCGCGGCGTCTTCGGCTATTCAAGGTCATCCGGGGAAATATGTCAAAATCGACCCGGCATGCGCTCCCGTTCGACTCGGCGCTCCAGTCAGCTGGACTCGATACACTTTCGTGTGTTCGTGAATTGGGCTATACGATTGTTTTCCGAACGGTACTTTCCACTCGTCAACAGTCAAAGATAGTTAAAATTATGATGAACAGAGTCGACATGTGAATTTTCTCTACGTGATCGTGAACGGTACTTTTGAATTACGAATAGTCAGTGGTAACTAGAATTAGTCTGGACAGAGTTGTTACGTGAATTCGCTGTTCTTTCGTTAAATAGTGTTTATCGATGGATACGACGAATCATACCTTTTTTAAAACAAAGATAACTAAAATTAGAACGAACGGGGCTGATACAAGCTGATAAGAATAAATAGAATCGACTGATAAGAATAAAACTGACAGCAATAGAAGTGCTAGGGAATTCTCGCATAATAAAAAATGACAATAAAAAAGTAAACTACAATTTATCGAATATAATCGCTTTTGTAGTAATGATATGATATATGGTTTCAAGAACGTGACAGATCTGACGATTTGTATACAGGCTCTCGTTCGTTTTTCTTTCTCATTAATAGTTCGACGAAAGGAGGTTCCAACAAGTAGTCCACATATTTAGCCACCAGCGATATACAAACCGGCGACGTTGCGGCTTGACAAAAAGCAACGGTAGAAATTTAACAGATGTTCCAGCAGATAAACTCGTCGTTGCGTTATGCTGGTCCTAGGATCCGACAGCGTGACGTATCGAAACGGTCGCTTGATTCGTACACGAATTCCACCCGTGTCTCGAAGAATGGATCGTGTATACACGAAACTTGCCTCTCGTCTATCTACCTAGTAAACGTACTCTACTCTCGGAACTAGGCCGAACGCTTCTCATTGTGCTCGATGCTCATCTCTCGAGGGGAGCGAAGGATCGCATTTGCATTTCGCGCGCGTGAATTATTCGCGCGGTCATCTATCAAAATCACGTCCAGCGCGTGTCAGTCCTCGCTTCCTCGAGGATCGAACGATGATAACGAGGCCAGCTCGCAGCGGTACGCTTCGCGAAACGATAGGATATGGTGGCTCGAAACGCGTTCAGAAAGCAAGAAAGCGGATTGCTGGGCTCGAGGGGACACGGAACGCGGTAGGCGAGAAGAAACGAAACGGCGCAACGGAGAAAACATGCAGCCGCCAGCCCGTGACGCAATTAACGACGAAATTATTTCCACTAATTGCGAGGCAACTCGCGCATCGGCCGCGGCGTCGCGGCCACCGGCCCTTCCCCACCTGCTCAACACGTTTTGCGAACCGTACGATGCGAAATTTTTTGCGCGCAGCTCGATGCAAGCTGGAATCTGGATACGTGCACCCAAGTGTATCGTTTTAGATTCTATACATATGTATATATACGAAAGCTTTTGAAAAGCCTGGGATAAAAGGGCGAGCAAGCGGTAACACACAGTTTGAAATGTAATTTCAGTTAATTGGAACTTTGTTTTGTTTTCTGTAAGGGCTGTTTGAATAGGTATTTCGGAATTGAGAGGTTTAAAGGGAGAATGGTACAAAGGATGGTATATAAAATGTATAATTTCAGCAGGAACAAGAACTTAACTTTCATTGTTTGTTTCAAGCAAATTCCTAACAATAACTCTGCTGTCAAGACCATTCCTGTGCCACTTTGGCTTAAGACACATCCATTATACGTATTTGTTATACAAATTTGAAAGCTCTCTAGACAAATACAGTTCTTTTTTATACCTGTTTCATAAAAAGAAAAAAAAACACTTACTCCTTTACTACATACTCACTACTACGCTGTTATCTAAACAAATAATAGAACAACCTAAAAATATGCAATAAAAACAAAATTCATAGTATACGTAGAAATTTAGCATACTCTTCGTTTCTATACTCTACAGAATAAGAGTAAAGAGTAAAAATTTAATTGCACTAAAATTCATGCACAAGTGTGCACATAATTTCTCGCTGTACTCTGTAAATTTATACACTATGTCCCACGCGTACTGGAGCAATTTTTTCCTCCTGCGTTACACGAAACGTGTAACATTCCGCGAGTGCTCTGTTATCTAACAGAAGCAGGCACCTACTCTAAATGAATTGTTACAAAAATGGCGACACGGTGAAATTAATTCATGTTCACGGGCGGTGGTAACGCGGTTCATGTAAACGCGGTGGTAACACCAGCTGAGCGCGAGTGCAGATTAGCGGTAACTCTCCCGTGGCGTGGAGGAAGTGCTGTGGCCCATTCAAGTAAAGGCTAGTTTGCACGTGAGCTTCATTCTGTCCTTCGTGTCTCGCAGTGTATTAAAACAGCTGTCTGACCGAGAAAAATTCGACCCATCATTTTAGTCATATTTTACCGCTTAATTTTTGTCTATTTTAACTTTCTAAGCGCTTAAGGATTTTTAATTGGAATATTCAGATAACGCGTACATAGAAGTCGATGATTCATACTATATCTACGAATACCATATTTACTATATTTATTATTCATGTTATATTTCTTTCCAGTCTATCGTGCATTGTTATTTGTTCGACAATGGAAGAGGTAGGAGGTAAAGCGGAAGAAAAACGACGCGAGAGCTGGAAGAAGGAAAAGATGGAAAAGAAGTAAAGAAAGAAAGAGGAAGAGGAGTAGAAGGCAGAGGCGGGTATCGAGAAAGTTATCGTTCGATAAGACGACTCGTATAATGAGAGTACCGGCTCTGAACCTGATGGTCGAGCTGTTTCCTTTTTGCTGAAAAAAGAGAGCTATTTCGCTTCTTACCGCTCCAATGATACCAGCCTATATTAATTAATTCGAAGCGCACCGACGCGTGACGGCGAAACGCCGCGATCAAAATGGAGCAATCTGAAGGAACGGGACGAAAACCGACGGGAAAAGCGACCGAGAGAATCCGTTTGTTGCTCGATCGTCCGTGCCACGTGAACACGTTTCATTATGGACATAGGCGTTTAATTTCCACCACGTGCGCATGGCTGACCGAACTTTAGTTACACGCTGGTATTTGGCAAACGTGATTTTGGTTTAATTAAAACTAGAATAAACAGCAAATATATATGGCACCGTTTAAAGTATACAAAATATACAAAAATGACACTGTTAAAAATATAAACTATCCGGACAGTTAGTTTCGACTAGATGTGATTTAACTAGAAAGTTATAGATGAGCTGATCTATATGCATTGATCGTAATGAATCTAAAAGTTCACAATATTTACGATCGATTGCTTAAATACTAGAAGCTGATTCCAGCAAAAAATATAGTTTCTCGAGGAATTTATTGGTATCTGCACGGTAATGTTCGCGGATTGAAAAGTGCCATAACGTTACTTCTTTCCTAAGAAACTGCAGAAGATGCCCAGGAGACTCGACCTTAACAAAAACTGTCATTTCCTCCAAGTTGGTCCATCTCTCACACTCGTGGTTCGCGATCCGTTCTTCTTCGGTTTCCAATCGATCACCGCCGGATAGAACAATCGATCTGCCGCTGAGAAATGGTGAAAAACTTGAGGAGAATCGAGCTGTAGCCAATTGAACGGAGCTGAGTGACGAGAGGCTGCAACGGGCGGCCGTTACTCCAGAGAAATACCACGAAACACGCGAGAGATGAGCTGGCAGAATGGAAAAAGTGGCGGAAGGCAGAGAAAGAGAGTAGAAGGATAGGAGGGCAGAACGATACGATGATCGATCTATCGACAGAAGCAGGAATGTTATCCCTCCTCTATCGACCGGCACGTACCCAGCACTCTCTAATGACACGGCACCGTCCATCTTTCCGCCTTCTCGCGTCCCCGCTAACTCGTCTGGAGCTTCCGTCCATCGTATCCTCCTCATCCAGCCACCTATCTTGCCTCGATCTCTTTTCGAGGCCTTGGTCGATCCACGATATTCGGTTCCACCTTCTGTTTCTCTATCAACGCTCTACATATTGCATCCGCGGCATATGAAATGAATTTTCTGTCAGATTTGAATCGAATCAATGTCTGTTATTCTTTGTCTCGTCGTCAATTGTGCCAATTAGAAGCGAAACTCATCGAGTACATTTCCCGAAGATTTCTCAATTTCAGTATCACGATATCTGATTAACGTTCATGTTTTTAGAACCAGATAATTTCACTTTGACTTCGTAATAATCAACGTAATAACAATCATGAAAATTAACTGAATATATATCGTTTTGAAGAAACTATATGTAGAATTGTATTTGAAAAAGACGATAGTGAAAATTTGGAAGTATTCTTGACAAGAGGAGATCGCGAGTAACATAGTACTCTTCTTCCAATCTGCTTTAAAATCTCCGTAACGATACATATAATATTAATTATTAATCAGCGTGTTGCTACAAGTCTCGTATAGTTCGAGTGGAAACGTGATCGATAATAAGCTTCGAGCCGATAGAGTTTCTCCTCGAATCAGTCGTTAGAGCTTTCCTTTTTTCTTCTTTCTTCGTATTCCAGGCTAACTATCGAATCTTGTAGATCCGAAGACAACGATCGCTCGATTACGATCTAGCAGCTTAGCAGGCTAACTTAGCTACGCGATGCCGGATAAATTAAAATGGATCTCTATCGAGGGCGATAGCACCGACAAGATCAGCAGTAGAATCTCTATGCGAGACTTAGGCGTGGTTGATGCACCGAGAGCATCGTTAAGATTCACGACTAATTGCTAGAATCTCTTAGTCAAGCCATAACAAGGAGATATTCTAGGTTAGCCGGCCGGCTTACATTCTGCGTCTGAAAGCGCGTATCTGTTACCCGTCGGACATCCGATGCGAATATTCGAATCGACCAGCCGATACAGCATCGAATTTCGAGGTTACTTGGCCGCGTCCCGCCATCGATATATTCAATTATATCGCGGCGAACGGATCGATCTCGGCCGACTGACAATACCACGGACTGCATTCTCCTCTTGCTTCGTATACTTTCACGCGAATGTTAATGTCGACTCCGTACTGTTGCACTTGTCAGATTTATTCAAACTATGTGCGAGACTTTGTGCTTCTGTTATCCATCCCATTATAACATGTATTTCCAACTTGCGGATGCTTTAAAAAAAAGATAAAAGTATAGAACCGATAATTGTGAAATTTTAGATTTATTAGATTTGTTAACAAGTGCAAATTTTTATTTGCCATAACTACGAATACTATTAAACTTTGATATGGTATGCCCCCGAATTAAAATTAAAGCTGTAATAATATTGTAAAATATAAAACTATGATATCTATACCTTAAAACTGCAAACTATATCAGAATTATAAATGCTTAGTCTGCGGAAGAATTGGTAGAAAATTCAAAGGCGCAGAAACGTACAGAATAACGCGCGATATAACTTCTTCAAAATTCCAAGAACTCAAGGAACCCGTACATATTGCAATCTCCTCACGATTCATAACCAAAAGCTGACGCACGAATAAAAGAAGAAAACCTCCTCTCCTGTCTGTCCCCGATGTGCAGGAGAAAAACGGGAGCATCGCGTCAACCGGTGGCACGACCAGCACGAAATTCCAATTTTACTTTCCGACAGCGGGTACCCAGGCCGAAACGCGGACAGAGGGTATCCGGGCCAAATTTGAATGAGTTGGTATAGGGAGTCTGGGTTCGCAGGCCCGTAATTAAAGCAACGTACGCGAGTTGGGGCCCTGGGACGCGCGATACATCAACGTGTCCGAGTGATTACGGTGCTGGTAGCGAAAGGCTGGCCCTATCGTGAATTAAATCTTATTCTCAAGCAGGCTGTAAAGGGTAGACCAGTATCTGGGGGGGCTTGTTTTTCCTGCTAAGTGTATACACAGACGCCTGGTGTCCCATCCTTTTGCACAGTATCTCCGGAATGGACGTTTTTAAAGGGCCACGCCGTCTAATCGAGTGAAAGTGGCGAGGTAAAGAGAACGCGTCGAAAATTAGTTTTCGATTAACTTTTTCGTGGCAGCCAGTCAGCCAGGCTGGCTGCTCGTGCACCGTGGAAATACCTGAAATGATGATAGTGGCGAGCAGACGCATGATTTGCATGATTCCTCGGTAAATCTGTCGGACTCGATTTGACGGAACGCGGCGAGCTTCGTGAACGATCGCGAGATTGCTGAACCGAATAAACCGGCTTTCTTTTTCCCTTTATACACCGACGTGTTTTTATTTAGAAACTTCGCTTTAAACGATATACGCTATCGATCAGAAATTTCGAATCACTTTCTTAATTGTAGTTGCATCGAATCTTCTGTTCATTTTGTTATTAATTCAGAATTAATGTTGTTCGATATCGATGATGATATTATTCTGTATTAATTTTTCACTCAATTTTTTCAGATATATGCCGTTGATATCATAATTTAGATATGAAATAACGGAATGCTAACCTAGCTTTCTTTTAAATTCATTGAATTTTAGAGAGCATATATTAATTCCATACTCAGATATTTAGAAAATATTAACGTTATAATTTAGAAATTATGCTTCCTTATCCTGGAACGCAAAACCTCGCAAGTTCTGATCAGCGTGAATTAATTAACGAAGATTTCAAGGAAAACGAAAAGTAGGGCAGTTCGGCTGGATTTCCTCGGGAATTTCACAAAGTTTATGTACAATAAATTCCTCGATCAACGAGATTGAACGTAAGACAAGATAAGAGGGAAAATTCGCGGGTGATGATAAGTTTCGTGGGAAAACCTGCGCGATCGGTAGTCGACGTTGCATTGGAACATCGTTACAGAGTAAACGTTTAATTTGTATCGATGCTTATCGACGCGCTATCAGTACAACTATCGCGCCAATAGGTAGCAGCTTTAATTGCGGAACAAGTGATACACGTTTTGTAGACTATGTTACCTGCCTTTATCACCGTTTCTATGATATATCGTGTGGCAATCTTCGTTTAAACCGTGCTCGAAACCCTCTGTAACGATCGTTTGCTGTTTGGAATTACCGTCGATGATATTAAAATTGAAATACCGTCCACGAGATTTGACGTAAACGTTCTATCGGTATTCATTTGAAAATTTTTATTAATCGAATACAGCAAAATTCATTAGATTCAGAGTTGCGATTAGAAATGTACAGTATGCGATTAGTATATACAGAAATTATTAGATAGAGTATACAAGTTAAAAGAGATAAAAAGGTATTCAAAGATTCGTAGAAGTTGCATGCCTCACTTTACAAAACGTCGATTTATGATACTCTCTTTCTTTACACGAGATTAAGCAAAACTTTCTTATTGAATCATTACACTCGAGGCTAATCCCGCGTGATTTCTCTGCTGATGAATTTCATTCTTTTCCCACTCTTACTTTCATGTTTGTTTGCTCATTCCGATCATCGATCTCGATTAACATCGCTTCGACTTCCTTTTCACCCACGTAAAAGTACGCTACAATCGTCGTTTTCTATAAACTTCTCTATTTCATTATTTACGTACACAACCGATATTTCATTCGATATTTTCAAAGAGCAAATATTTGATTTTCATTTATCATAAGGAGGTAGGTATCATAAAATGAAATTACCAATAATAATAAAATTTATAACTTCATCGCTCTTCTCCAATTTTCAATTTCTGAGGTTGATCGATGTAGCTTTCATCCGACAATTTAGCGACAAATTCAGTCGCTAAAATTCATATCAGAGTTCGTCGATTCACCGACTCGGTTCGATTTTAATTAATCGAGTGGTGAATAGCTGCGCGTTTCGATAATTAATCGCGCGCATTCGACGGGGCGCGTCGCTGAAAATCGATACCCGAGGCGAACAGCCTTCGAAAGCGTGCACGCGCGTGCACCGCAGGAATACCGGACGAGTAAGTCGCTTACCGTTACCGTTAATCGATGTCTCCGAGCGTTACGTTTTACTCTTACTAATCCCCCAACGAAAGTCCACGACGACGTGCACGAACCACGAGGTAGATAAACTCTTAGCCGAGCGGGCAATTACCGGATCCCCTTCTCGTCCTTTGCCATCGAGTTAATAACTCACGTTTTAAGAGGCGGCCTAGCCTCTGCATAGAACAGTTCGTTAATTGCTTTTCACCAGCGTTTTCACGGTATTCTGCTTCCCCTTTTCTCTATGTATGATCACTCTTTGTGATCCTAGATCAGATCCTTGTTAGCTTAGAATCGTATTTAAAAAACTGAATATTATCATACTTGATAGCTACAATTTTATGTTTATTTTTTACTTAGTTCACCAAGTTTTTAGTGACGTATTTGATGCAAGTATCGACACTTGCGAAACAATTTTTCATTTCGATCTTTTTAGTAGATACAAATTTCGAATTTTAAGCGTCGATAGCTATAAAGAAATCGCCGAAACTAAACACAGATATCTAAGAAACTCATTCGGAAAAATCCTATTAATGTTTTGCAATGTTCGATGAACTCTACAATTCGTACCTAATGTAGTTCCAAAAATGATTTTCAGACTCATACTTCTCCAAGCCATGCCTTACGATATAAGACTATCGGTAATCGAGAAGAGAACGACAAAATTCCTACAAATTCTCGAGAAACTTGCAGTTCAACGAACGCCAATGTCACGTAGCAGCTTCGCCTTTCGCCTGTTCCATGGCGAAACGAAGCTAAACCAGAGGAAATTGACTGAAAATCGCAGCTAACGAATCGTCCATGTTCCATACAGAAGCTAAAGTGTCGCATTTAGAGCAAAGTACGGAGAATGTCGAAAACGTGGCTGTTTAACCCTCTGAATTGGAGAGGAAATGTCGCGATATCGAGGTAACGACCCGAGTCTAAATAATCAGCGTCGAGGCAGAGAGTTCTCTCGACGAGATTTCACGGAAGTCGTTTCTCCGGCGAGCTTTTAATTACGAGCGTGGTAGCTGAACGCCATGACGACCCTTTCCCTCGATACGATTATCGTCTGAGACGACTTTCGGGAGAGACTGGCCTCTCTCTGCGATGAAATTACATTACACGAGAAACGAATATACAGCTTCGTCCCGAATTCGAGTCGGGACCCCGTCTCTTCTTCGACCATTATACGATCGCTTAAAACTGATGGTTTACGGCCGAAAATCGTTCCACATGCGGATGGCGAGAGTTCTGGGCAAAAGTTGTCGAGGGTCCTCCGCGGTGAAATGATTCGAAGTGGCGTAGGACCGTGTTCATGACCGACTTCGACATTTGATGGCCTCTCGCCACGAAATTACGCGTAATAACACGGTATTGCTACCATTAAGCGGAAGCTGGCTGGGCGGTTACGCGTTGGCGAGACGCGAACTGTGTTTGGCACGTTCTTATGCTTCGAAGATTTATTTTCCCACATTTATCTTCTTTGTGCGCGAGCGTTATTTTGCTGGTTTAGTCGTGGCTTTTGGGGGAATGGCGTGTAAAAGTGAGCGTGATCTGGTAATCGTGAGATAGATCGACAATAACAGCACAATGGTGTTAATGAAAATGGATGTGATAAGGTTACGTGTATTTATGTAGTTTAGAGAAACGTAAACGAATACAAACGTACTGTCCTACCTATTTTATCTATTCTCCGTTTGACTTATTTTCATCTCTTTTACGTATGTATTAAAGACTCTTAATATCTCGAAATTCATCCAAAATACACACAAAAAGTCAAAGAGTTTGAGAAACTCTTACGTTTCTGAACTTCCACTTCCGAAACTAACGCGAACCTTCCATGCGTGCGTCTTGAAAACGCACAATTTTCCGAGGCAATTTCCCCTGACAAGCTCGTAGACACGCGAGCTACGATTTCCCTTCAAGATGGATCCTCCCATCCAACAATAGGCACGAAAGTAAAAGGAAAACGATGGAGCAACCCTATCTAATGCGAGGAGCCAGACGGTGTGTGGCGTTCCATCGCTAATTTGGAGAAAGTTGGAAGCATAACAGCGATTATCGGCGTTGAATGGACAACTCACGGATCTGTACGTGTACTCTCGACAATGCTGGTCTCTATGTGGATCTCTCTCGAGGGATATTATCCCGCTCTTTGGCGTCCAAATGGCAGGGAGTGTGTTCGCTCGCGCGCGTATTAAGAGCAACTCGCTCGTTAGTTCCGTTTAGACGATGCTATCGTACACGTAGACGTATACGTTATACTACAGAGAAAGATAGAGAGAAGGGGCATTCTCCTTGCCTTTCTTTAATTAGTCCTTGCGAGGTAGGTGCAATTAAATCTGCCTTGCCTACCCGCCGTGCCATGATAAATTCGTCGGCCAAACAATTAGGTGCCGTGCTAGAGATTAATAATTTTAATCCGACTCGACTGGTAAACGCAAGGGACGGGAACGATCACGACCTCGGTTATTTCATGCTCGTTCGCCGATTCCTTCCTGAAACTCGTCGACCATTCGGCGAATTAACGAATCGTCAGCGAAGGCTACGAAGGATGCGAAATTTAATATATACTTGAGCCGCTATGCAGAAGAATATTTTTAAACCAATATATCGAGAATAAATTATTTGATTCGTTCACGATCATTTAATCGGTATTTTACGTATAATTGTAGGAATGTGTATCTGATTTTTATTATTACGAAAGTTTCAGCCAAATTAAATTCAAGAAAGCTACATTCACAAATATTTTAGACAATTTATATAGATAGGTATAGCTACTTATTTGTCTTCATATCATACCATTCTAATTATAAATCATACGCAGACAACATATGTTATATCAAGGCGCGCATTAAAGCTCGGTAATTCCATTATTAAAAAGCCAGCGAATTAATTAACACATATAATAAATGATTGTAGTACACGTGATGAATGTAAATTTTCAATTAAAGTCAAGACATTTCTAATATCAAAAAATCCGCCGAATTAATTAACACAGTTAATAAATAAATGAACGATCAACCTAAATTTTTGATCGATGTGAAGATAGTTCCAGAATTAAAAAGATATCGAATTAATCAACACGTGTAGTAAATGACGATATAAACGACGTCTCTAAATTCTCGATTAAAATCGAGAATATTTCCACGAAACAATTTCGAAGTAACATCCCCTGGCATATTCCTCTATCCGCGATGTTCCAGCTGGTTTTACATCCTCACTGAGGACACGTCGTGTCCAGCGGTAACAGTGTACACACGGTTAGACCGATCCAGGGGCAAGGATCGGGTACATGGTCCTTCGATTTGCATAAAGCGTGGGTATACCCGTTTCAGCTTCGCGAAGATGCCGTTCGAGAGATGCATCGGGTCGCGACGAACAATGCAAAGAGAATGCGTGTACCGGTGCACCTGTCCGTCCCGCTTCGACGTAACTTTAATGTGTAACTTCCGCCCACGCGTGCTCGCCTCGAACAAGCGCGTTCGCGCGTATATACCTGCGTGGCTCAGGTGTTCTTGGCCTCAGTGAAAGTATCGCCGTTTCCGGCGCGACACCGTCCACCGCGATTACATCAGTTTCGACCATTTCTTATTTCATATGCTAATTACAGCGAGCCGTGCCAACTGATCCGGAATTTCAACGAAAACGAAGAAGCTTCTCAAACGAGACTGTCTCAAGCGAGATAATCAAGAGATTCCCGAGGAGCTTGTTATTTGAATATTATCGTAGGAATTTGTGTTATGCGATTGTAGGGAGGATGTATAAGCGATACGATACAATTTCAACGTCAAAGTAGAATTACGATTAACGTTAGAAATGCCAGTGATTAAACGCTTAAAATTCGCGATAGGAGGAGCGCTTCTCTTTTGTGTTCTAATCTAAATCACTAATCCAATCCTTCCACGCGTCTCTAATATCTGGAAAATCGCAATCTCGTAAGAAGAATGACAATAAATATAATAAATGTAATAAACTGACAGTAAACACGGAAGATCGCAGAAAATTCTCACCGTCATGTAATCAGAGTGAAAATTTGAGGATGCTGCGGAATAATTAACGTATCAGGAACATCGTCTAATTACCGGCATCTTTGCGTGATGTTCCTTCATCGTCAACGATCGTTCACGTATCGTTTACGTTTTTTAATGACATAATCCGGCGTCATTCATGCGACGGCGTCTGCGTTGATCGTTTTACCTGGTCCGAGGGATTAGCTCGCCGGCGCGCGATCATTATGCAAATTGAATATGTTTTACTTTAATTGTAGGAGGCAGGCGTATACGACGATCTTTGCGATTTCTCCTTTACCACGGATACCTGTCGGCGTTTACTGATCGGACACGAGCCAGTGATTTTTGCTCCATAGCCACGTGAAAGCTCGCATGTTTGCTCTGTCAGCCATTTTTCTGCTTGATGCGATGATATTTCGCATGCACGGTATACCGGGACGCGATGAGAAACCGCGATAATACTCGTTATTTATTAATAATGTATTAATTCGTCACGCCGTGAGTAAAAAGACGAGGAAGAAGAAAAGAGAAAGAAAAAGAAATAGGAGAGAAAAAAAGAGGAGAAGAACTAGCAACCGGACTGTGTATTTGGTTTTGAGGAACAGAGGCGAATTCGTCCGAAGAAAATGGGCCGAGCTCTATGAGAATTTCAACGACACCGATGTGAAACCTTTACAACCGGAAGTCCGAGCGTCGGGTGAAAACGCGCGAGGAATCGCGCGCCTCTTTTTATGGATTGCCTTGATCCGGCTCCGAGAGCCTATAAGGGAAAAAGAAAATCGTGTACGAGTTCCGAGTAACGCCACTCCCGTTTTCAGGCTCGAGAGCCTCGGAGATAACGCCTCGATCATCACCTATGACCTCGACTCGAGCTTCGAGAGTGGACATTTATCGCGAATCGCTCATTCGAACTCGTCCCTAAGCTCGCTTCTAATAGCCAGCAGCGTTTTAGCACGCACGCCTACTACCGCTTCTTACGCTGCTTCAAGATAATTACCGCCGATTAGCTGAGAGAAATCGTTCTTCTATGGGAGAATACTTGTGAAGCTCGCATACAAATGGCTGGTAATCGGAATTTAACGTACAGACGGAGGATGCATGGAAATAAAGAAGAGGCGCTCGTTGTCTCACTGAATCTTTGCTTTAAACGAAATGGAAAACGAGCGACGATCCTTTCGGTATTTTCTGTAGTTTATTTCCTGTTTTGTTCTTCGAAAGCAAACGTTAGAGGATAAGAGTAAATATTATTGGCAAGGTATTATCCTTCTTGGCTGAGACTGAAGAAGGCTGAAATTTTATCGTTTCCTTTGTACCGTACGTCTTTCTTCAGCCTATATAAAGTATTCTTAACCGGTCTTTCCTAAAAGTCTATATAATGTAGCGTATAGGAATACGCACGAAAAGTATTTGCACGTATTTCTACTTTCGGGTGTCATTCTTTGCTCTAAACGTGTCATCTGTTATCGTACTTTCGTGGCGATCTTCCATCTTCTTGGTTCCTAGGTTTAGAGACTGGGAGATCGAGGACGATGGAAAAGTCGACGGATCTCTCTTAAGAAGGTCGTCGGGTGAACGCCATGGGCGTCGGCGTTGCCTGGAGAGAAGCTGAAAAACTCCAACAAAGCCAGAGAAGGAAGAGACGAAGAAAACACAGACACGGAGAAACAGATAAAACCGATGTTTGAGGAATCGATCGGAACGATCTTAAAGGCGTGGACATCGTCTCGTAGGTGGTTTTCCAAGTGAGAAATACCGAGAAAAAACAGGAGCCATGCCAGAGCCACGAGGAGATATTCGGATTTGAATCGATGATTGGCAAGGTTAGATTCTAAGTGGCGACCGTTTTGTCCCGGTAGAAATCTCGCGTTACCATTTAGAGCAAGCTGCTGCTGCTGGTACCGGTAAAATTTATGGCGGGCGGTGTATGACTGTTAGAAAGGGTGTTTCCACGACGGACGATGCATTTTAATGGCGACAGGGCCGGTTGGCCGGCTATTGCGCCACAGAGATGTATAGCGTCTACGTTTTCTCGCGTATCGTCCACACTCGAGCTGATTCGTCCGACACGAGTCTTTCTCTGTTCTTTCGAATTAATCTCTCTCCCAGGATTCTTTCTCTCAGATTAACTCGGTAAACGATTACAAGATGCGACGACGAGTTTCTACGGGTTTCTCGAATAGAAATTGCCCTAGGTATTAGTCCACGAAGATGGTAACGCTGGAGAAATTCTACGATTGCTTCCTGGTCGTTTCTAGCCGCTATTACTCGCAGGAGAGTTGCATATTACGTGTAAACAAAATAAATGAAATATTCTACAACGATCGTGATTTTTTAAACGGATACTTCCCTCGTGGAATAAGATATACAACCCTGTTCATGAGTGCGACGCTTAGCACGATTAGGAGAAGATATTCCTTTATTTCCTGAGCTTCGCGTTATTCAAGCGGATATCTCGATCGGTAAGAAACCTCTACGACAACGCAAGCGATACACTACGGAATATCGTGGTTGGATCTTCGATCGATCGCGACAAATGCATCGCTCGAGAGATCGTAAATTTATGAAGTAGCACGATGGTAATAATTGGTGTTATCTTGGGTACATCGCTATAAATCTCAACCCCGATACATCCAACTAATCGAACTATGTTCGAACATAGGACGATGAATACTTATAGATCGATTCAAGAATTATATCCTTCAATTTCAATGATATTTTATTCAAAACTGAAATGTCTTATGACGTGTATATCTCATGAGATATTATATTGAGAAAGACAAACATCTTAATAAAAGATAATTGATGATTGTGTATGGATGGGCGGAGTTGTAAAAATATATTTCTGAAGCGACCTGTATTCGCACGTGGCAACGCTCGCGTCGAGGCGGTACGCGATCAATGCCACGCAATATCGCGATCGTTCGCATCATGCAGCTCGATCTTCGATCGCGATCGCGCGATCCAGCTTGCTACAGGGGGTAAAAGTGACCCACTTCGGATCGTGCACGAGAGCTCTGTGCCAGCGTACACGCATTCATTTTTACAGGGTGATCACGAACGCGTTTG